>NC_048272.1:41976984-42232294 GCF_009762535.1 Notolabrus celidotus | reverse complement strand
ATGACCACCAGCTAAAATCCTGCATTGAAAGCACTGCTACAAAAAACATCTTAGGTTATGTTGTATCTCAACATTAGTCTAAAAATGCACCTTTAAACATTACATTAAAGCACAATCATGGTGTATTTGAGTCTTACCAGCTGACTTTTCTCCAGTTAGTTCTCAGTTTCAGGTTTAAAGACTGAAAACAAACCTTAAAGTTTAAATCTTTGCAAACTCAGAAAAATCTCTCTCTTCAACAACAAAAAACAGCTCTCCTCTCAGAGAAATCTCTCCTCACTCAGAGTAAATCTACCAAACTCCTATTTATCTGATCTCTGCCTCTTTATGATGTCAGCGATGTAGAACCCACACCTCTGTTCTGTCATAATGACACTTTAGAACTCAGAGCTTAAACAATCTGCAGCAGAAACATGTTTTTATTCAAACTGTCTCCTCATTTAAAACGTTTGTACTGATTATTCAATCTGTGTCCAAACCCACCTGCTGCTATAAAGAGGACTTGCCTTAGTGCTGTCTGAAATACGTGTTCATCTCCTTCTATGCTTTGTGTAAAGTGTGCAACATTTGTTCACTAGCCCAAACAATAAATATCCAAATCAATCTGTTTCCCTGAGAGTCAAAGAAACAGAAAAGTGAATGTTTGGTGACATTTTCACCTCATTTAAAGCTCCTGTGAGGAACTTTGATCTGCTTTTGAAACAGACTGACATTAAAGGGTAACTGTAATCCCCTCAGTCTCTCTGACTCCTCCGACAAATCAATGAAGAAAGTTTGAATGAGGAAATATCGCCACTTGTTGTTTTGTCCGAACCGCTTCAGGGTAATCTGTGGCGGGCTAATCAAGACTAAAAAAACACAGGAAGACAATATCAAGACTAACAAAACACAGGCAGACAAAATCAAGACAAACAAAACACAGGCAGACAATATCAAGACAAAAAAAACACAGGTAGACAATATCAACACAAACAAAACACAGGCAGACAATATCAAGACAAACAAAACACAGGCAGACAAAATCAAGACAAACAAAACACAGGAAGACATTATCAAGACTAACAAAACACATGCAGACAAATAAAGACTAATAATAAACAGACAAAATCAAGACTAACAAAACACAGGCAGACCATGTCAAGACTAACAAAACACAAGAGGACAACATCAAGACAAACAAAACACACCAAGACAAAATCAAGACAAACAAAACACAGGCAAACAATATCAAGACAAACAAAACACAAGCAGACAAAACATGAATAACAAAACACAGGCAGACAGAAACAAGACTAACAAAACAAAGGCAGACCATATCAAGTCTAACAAAACACAAGAAGACCATATCAGGACTACATACAGGTAGACAATATAAAGAAAAACAAAACACAGGCAGACAAAAACAAGAGAAACAAAACAAAGGCAGACAATATCAAGACAAAAATAAACTTAGGCAGACAAAATCAGGAAAAACAAAACACAGGCACCCATTATTAAGTCTAAATGAAAAACAGGCAGACAATATCAAGACAAACAAAACACAGGCAGACAATATCAAGACAAACAAAACACAGGCAGACAATATCAAGACAAACAAAACACAGGCAGACAAAATCAGGAAAAACAAAACACAGGCATCCATTATTAAGACTAAAAAAACACATGCAGACAATATCAATACTAACAAAACACAGGCAGACAATATCAAGACAAACCAAAACACAGGCAGACAATATCAAGACTAACAAAACACAGGCAGACAATATCAAGACAAACAAAACACAGGCAGACAAAATCAAGACAAACAAAACACAGGCAGACAAATCAAGACAAACAAAACACAGGCAGACAATATCAAGACAAACAAAACACAGGCAGACAAATCAAGACAAACAAAACACAGGCAGACAATATCAAGACAAACAAAACACAGGCACCCATTATTAAGACTAAAAAAACACAGGCAGACAATATCAAGACAAACAAAACACAGGCAGACAAATCAAGACAAACAAATCACAGGCAGACAAATCATGAATAACAAAACACAGGCAGACAAATCAAGACAAACAAAACACAGGCAGACAAAATCAAGACTAACAAAACACAGCCAGATAATATCAAAAGAAACAAAACACAGGCAAACAAAATCAAGTCCAACAAAACACAAGAAGGCCATATCAAGACTACATACAGGTAGACAATATGAAGAAAAACAAAACACAGGCAGACAAATCAGGACTAAAAACACAGTTAAGACAAAAACAAGAGAAACAAAACAAAGGCAGACAATATCAAGACTAAATAAACTTAGGCAGACAAAGTCAGGAAAAACAAAACACAGACACCCATTATTAAATCTAAAAAAACACAGGCAAACAATATCAAGACAAACAAAACACAGGCAGACAATATCAAGACACAAAATAAAGTCTAACAAAGCACAGGTAGACATTATCAAGACTAAGAAAAACAGGCAGACAATATCAAGACAAACAAAACACAGGCAGACAATATCAAGACTAACAAAACACAGGCAAACAAAATCAAGACTAATAAAACACAGGCAGACACTTTCAAGACAAACAAAACACAGGCAGACAAAACACGAATAACAAAAAACAGGCGGACAATATTAAGAAAAACAAAACACAGAAAGACAAAAACGAGACAAACAAAACACAGGCAGACAATATCAAGACTAAGAAAACAAAGCTTCTCAATTTCAAGACAAACAAAACACAGGCAGACAAATCACAAATAAAACACAGGCAGAAAATATCAAAACAAACAAAACACATGCAGACAAAATCAAGACTAACAAAACACAGGCAGACATTATCAAGACAAACAAAACACAGGGAGACAATAACAAGACAAACAAACACAGGCAGACATTATCAAGACAAACAAAACACAGGGAGACAATAACAAGACAAACAAAACACAGGCAGACATTATCAAGACAAACAAAACACAGGCAAACATTATCAAGACAAACAAAACACAGGCAGACAATATCAAGACAAACAAAACACAGGCAGACATTATCAAGACAAACAAAACACAGGCAGACAATATCAAGACAAAAAAAACACAGGCAAACAATATCAAGACAAACAAAACACAGGCAGACAAATCAAGACTAATAAAACACAGGCAGACAAAATCAAGACAAACGAAACACAGGCAGAGAAATCAAGACTAATAAAACACAGGCAGACAATATCAAGACAAACAAAACACAGGCAGACAAATCACGAATAACAAAAGACAGGCAGACAAATCAAGACTAATAAAACACAGGCAAACAAAATCAAGACTAACGAAACACAGGCAGAGAAATCAAGACTAATAAAACACAGGTAGATATTATCAAGACTAACAAAACACAGGCAGACAATTTCAAGACAAAAAAAAAACACAGGCAGACAAAATCAAGACAAACAAAACACAGGCAGACCAAAACAAGACTAACAAAACACAGCCAGACAATATCAAAACAAACAAAACACAGGCAACCAAAATCAGGACTAACAAAACACAGGCAGACAATTTCAAGACTAACAAAACACAGGCAGACAAATCAGGAATGATAAAAAACAGGCAGACAAAATCAAGACAAACAAAACAGTCTTACCAGCTGACTTTTCTCCAGTTAGTTCTCAGTTTCAGGTTTAAAGACTGAAAACAAACCTTAACGTTTGAATCTTTGCAAACTCAGAAAAAATCTCTCTCTTCAACAACAAAAAACAGCTCTCCTCTCAGAGAAATCTCTCCTCACTCAGAGTAAATCTACCAAACTCCTATTTATCTGATCTCTGCCTCTTTATGATGTAAGCCATGTAGAACCCACACCTCTGTTCTGTCATAATGACACTTTAGAACTCAGAGCTTAAACAATCTGCAGCAGAAACTATTCAAACTGTCTCCTCATTTAAAACGTTTGTACTGATTATTCAATCTGTGTCCAAACCCACCTGCTGCTATAAAGAGGACTTGCCTTAGTGCTGTCTGAAATACGTGTTCATCTCCTTCTATGCTTTGTGTAAAGTGTGCAACATTTGTTCACTAGCCCAAACAATAAATACCCAAATCAATCTGTTTCCCTGAGAGTCAAAGAAACAGAAAAGTGAATGTTTGGTGACATTTTCACCTCATTTAAAGCTCCTGTGAGGAACTTTGATCTGCTTTTGAAACAGACTGACATTAAAGGGTAACTGTAATCCCCTCAGTCTCTCTGACTCCTCCGACAAATCAATGAAGAAAGTTTGAATGAGGAAATATCGCCACTTGTTGTTTTGTCCAAACCGCTTCAGGGTAATCTGTGGTGGGCTAACTAGCTTGTGGGCTAATTAAATGAACGTTGGGATTTTAACTTCAAAACCTGATCAGCCGGCATCCACAGAGAGCGGATCAGAGGCGTCAGTAGCCAGTGAACCGGGGACTAATGCTAGCCACGGTTAGCTCACCCGCTACGTACGTCCACTGAGCTTTTTTGGAGAGGGGGAGAGCTGCACCCGAGTCTTTCACAGAGTACCATTGCAGCCTGTGGAGTGACTGTGCTGTACCATACTAGATACACTACTAGCTAAATCATGCTGAATCACTAAAGTCACAGTCAATATGAATCTGTGTAATTCAGTCCATTTCACCTCCTAGTTTGTTAAGCCAGGTGAAGTGTGTTTAAACTCCAGTCACTAGGATTCAGTGACGAAAGTGTTAGAGGTTTTTAAAATGAAGAATGATACGTATGGTTCTAAATGTTCTCCCTGTTTCCCACTCTGCCCAAACATACAAACATTCACTGTCCAACCTGAGAGAGCGTGTTGAGCTACGTAACGTTTGTTTCATTCCAGATGAACATTTCAAACTAAGGTGTCTGTGCTTGGAGTAACTTAGTGTCTGTTTTTATTCCATGGTATAGTTTTTAGAGACTTCAAGTAATGGTTTTTAAATAAACATAATGTAACAGAATGTACTCCTATGGATTCTTGATTGTGCTCATGCTTTCTGAAAATACAACATTTAGAGATATTTTAAAAAGTACTTTGAATACTTCAGTATTTTTAAAAGCAGGTATTTCAGTACTTAAACTCAAGTAATAATCTGACTGAACAACTTTCACTTGTATTGGAGTAATATTTGACCAGGAGGATCTATACTCTGACTTCAGTAATGAAGCTGTGTACTTTGTCCACCACTGGTGAAGACTGATGGTCACAAGTTAATCTGGCTCTTTCCTGGTGGTCTGCAGCACATTCTACGGCAAGATGGAAGACTAGGGCACAATTTCAGCTTGAAATACAGCAACCCATGTGATGGTGTTATCGATAAGGTCTCTTGACATTCGGGCAGGGGGTTCAACTCCCGTTATATCACCAGAATGTATTTATTCACTTTATTTTAATTTATTTTACACTAATGCCCAGAGAGAGAGAGAGAGAGAGAGAGAGAGAGAGAGAGAGAGAGAGAGAGAGAGAGAGAGAGAGAGAGAGAGAGAGAGAGAGAGAGACTCACTTTCTGATGAGGACCTTTGGGATGAGGCTTTGGGTTTGCATCCCAGAGATAAACTCCAATAATAAGGCCCAACTGTACTATAATTCATCCTACATACAGTGTGATGGAAGACATAAGACTTACATGATGCCAGGTGTTCTTTCAAATAGTCCCTCTCTTTGGTCAGTTCGTTGATTTTTTCCTGTTGCCACTCAATCCTCATCCTGCACACGTCGAGCTCAGAGGTTCGCCTCTCAACGGCAAGCTGTGCAGTGGAGGCCATGGATGAAACTAAGAAAAACAAATTGTTCATTATTGAGTTAATTTATAATGTTCCTTTATCTGACTTACTATCAATAAACTTTATTGTAAAGCCACTTTTCATAACAATAGTGGCACCCGCCCCCCTTGAAGTCAAGTTCATTTTATTTTCTATATAGCGCCAGATCACAGCAAAAGTAATGAATTACTTCTCTTATAGATCAGGGTTATACCTTGTTCTTTTATTCAACAGACTAAATAGCCTTATGTTATTGATCTTATTAATATATGACAGGATCTCACTTCAGTCTACACAATAGACTGTAGAGGAAAGGTCTTCACATGTTCGCGGGTTCACAATTCTCCTCTGCTCTCGGCAGAGTTCTGCCCCGATGCACACAGACACACAAACACGTGTGTGCACAGACAGAGGGATGAGCTCACTCCATACAGTGGACAGAGAGTCAGGAAAAATAATGTTGCAACCACCACAAGAAACGCAAGAAAATATTTATATTTAAAAGTCAAAGTATCAACAAAAATAATATTCAAATCCACAGAAACTACTGTCTTTGCAGCTCGCTGAAACACAACAGCTGATTTGAATATAAGTAATGCCTCAGACATGGCAAACAGCCAATCATGTTTAAGAATTTCAGGTTGGTCAATCAGTTTTCAGAGGTGGCCATGGCCACCCCTGGCCACCCCCTGGCTCCGCCAATGGCGAGTAGCACATCACCACAATGCCTCCCCGCACACCCACCCACCCACCCCGCACCGCACCGCAGCTGCACTCCCCAGGCTGTAAACCTAGGGTACCACTGATCCATATGTGCAAATAAATACTCACAGCTGGTGGAACAGACAGGAATCTCCTTCCTTGTGTCCTCCTCCAATGTGGCATTCTTTTTTGCCCGTGTCCGCACGCTTTTTCGGCTTTGTTGAGAAGTTTCCATCATGCGCCGTGATCCAATGTACTGACCAAGCGGCAACATCCGGTCCCGAGAAATGAAGCCCAAAAAATTGCAGTTCATCGAGGATCCGCTGGAGGCTGGCTGCAGAAACACTGGAAGTCACATACACATGAATGGGAAAAAGACGATCTTTACTGCCAAAATAAAAGTCTTTACAGCCTGGTTCAAAAAATGGCTTTACTTTTAAAGGCTAATTTAACTAATGTAGCACACTGTACAGGGGGTGAATTTTTTTATAACACATCCCTATGGATTATATTGAAGCTTAGTGTTATGGCTAGATTTGCATATTGAGGGGCGTGGTTAACTTGACTGACAGGTCAGCTCGTTCTAGCCATGGTTGTAGCTTTTTTGCTACGCTAGGCAGGCTACAGATCCCGTTACTGACCTTGTACTGTTTGTGTCGTGTTTGTTTCATAGTTTGGAATATTTCTTCTGCAAATATTGGACTATAAACATGTCTTGCTGTGCCCTCCCTGAATTGTACTAACAGACCTTCCAAGAAGTCGTGTTACAGTTTTTTCGGTAAGCAACATTTAAGTGTTTTAATAACTTCTTAGCAGTTGACTTGATCTACATTAGCTCACTGTATTTGTTTTATACAGTGTATGGTATGTGACTAATATACATTGTGTTCAGCACATAGACTGTATGGTTCAGCACTATGGGGCGGCATTACATGTTGAAGAGGGTTTTTTTATTATTATTATTAACATGTTTTGTGCAAAGCCTTTGTGTGAGGTAAGCATAGACTGTGTACAGGAGGTAATTGATTAAAGCGCCTCGTTATCAATAGTCTTGCAGAGTGAACGTCAGGGTTGCTCAGATTGTATAGATTGTATACAGTCTATGGATTTGTTAAATTATATAATCATTATTGAGCTGTAAATGGTCACGATCCATGTATAGTAACCGTTTTATACAGTCTGTGATAGGTGATAATAATGTTACACATTAGAGAAATAACAAAAAAGGCTTTTTATTATGGGGCGCCGTTTGTAAAGTTGTGCACACTGAAAATAACAGCAACATTTCTCCACATTTAGCTCCAAAACGTCATAAAAATGTAGAGTGAATTTTTAAAAGTCACTTTTTTATCACATTTAGAGGAATATTTGTGATCTTCTTCACATTTCATTTTGTTGTGAAAAATATATTAAGTTAAAATAATTGTTAAATCCAAATGCTAAATCTAAATCTAAATGTTAAATGTAAATCTAAATGCTAAATCTAAATCTAAATGTTAAATGTTAAATCTAAATGTTGCTCTGCGATCCTAAATATTTAGCTGATATTCAAATTCACACTGCAGCCCAGCGGAAATACCAAAATAAAAGCTTCAGAAAGAGCTACAGACTTAGCAATAGCAACTTAGCTTGTTCGTACCATAGACTGGGTTAGTCCTGTCTCTGAGCGTTGAGAAATCCCTTTATATCCTCCAAAACTGCCTATGCAGCATTTTTACAGCAGGCAGTCCGGCTTTAACCTGTAGGAGTCATACTGACAGACTATAGTTAGGATATCTGTATCACTTTATGAAGCTTTTATTTTGGTACTAACAGCGCCCAATACAAATTCACACTGCCGCCCGGCGGAAGTACCAAAATAAAAGCTTCATAAAGTGATACATATATCCCAACCATAGTCTGTCAGTATGACTCCTGCGGGTTACTAGGCGGACTGCCCACCATAAAAATGCTGCATAGGCAGTTTTGGAGGATATAAAGGGATTTCTCAACGCTCAGAGACAGAACTAACCCAGTCTATGGTACGAACAAGCTAAGTTGCTATTGCTAAGTCTGTATCTCTTTCTGAAGCTTTTATTTTGGTATTTCCGCTGGGCTGCAGTGTGAATTTGCATACCAGCTAAATATTTAGGATCGCAGAGCAACATTTAGATTTAGATTTAACATTTAGATTTATATTTAACATTTAGATATATATTTAACATTTAGATTTAGATTTAGCATTTAGATTTATATTTAACATTTAGATTTAGATTTAGCACTTAGATTTAACATTTAAATTTAGATTTAACATTTAAATTTAGATTTAATATTTAGATTTACATTTAACATTTAGATTTAGATTTAAAATTTAGATTTAGATTTAATATTTAGATTTACATTTAACATTTAGATATATATTTAGCATTTGGATTTAACAATTATTTCAACTTAATATATTTTTCACAACAAAATGAAATGTGAAGAAGATCACAAATATTCCTCTAAATGTGATAAAAAAGTGACTTTTAAAAATTCACTCTACATTTTTATGACGTTTTTGGAGCTAAATGTGGAGAAATGTTGCTGTTATTTTCAGTGTGCACAACTTTACAAACGGCGCCCCATATTTTATAACCTAAAAAACATTTCCAAAGTGCGTCAGTTTCTCTCTCAAGCCAATGCAGAGACACTAGTCCATGCTTTTATAACCTGTAGAATTGATTATTGTAATGCTCTTCTTTCTGGTCTCCCCAAAAACAACATTTCTCAGCTTCAGCTGCTCCAGAACTCAGCAGCTAGAATGCTGACAAAGACCAGAAAGAGGGCCCACATCACACCGATTTTAAAGTCTCTGCATTGGCTTCCAGTATCTTTTAGAATAGATTTTAAGATTATTTTATTGTTTTTTAAAGCTCTTAATGGTCTTGGCCCTTCTTATTTATCAGATTTGCTTTTATCATATGAGCCAGTGAGAGCCCTCAGGTCTTCAGGTAGCGGACTTTTAATTGTACCAAACGTAAAAACTAAGACCCACGGTGAGGCAGCTTTTTATTATCACGGCCCACGCCTGTGGAACACCCTGCCTGAGGATCTGAGGGCTGCCCAGAGCATCAACATTTTTAAAAGCAAACTCAAGACCGACCTTTTTAGTCTTGCTTTTAACTAAGTTTTATTTTTATTCTTAACAGTTTTATCTATTTATTTATTTATTTATTTATTTATTATCTATTTCAAATTTAGTCACTTTTATTCTACTTTATTTATGTACTTATTTATTTATTTTAAGTCTCACATCTTATTTTCTTTTAATGGTTTAATATTTTAGTCTTTTATTATCTTAGAAATGTATTTTACTTTGGTGATTTTAACTTCCTGTTTTGAGTTTTAACATCTTATTTTACCTCCAGTGTTTCCTCATTAAGATAACATGAGAGCGTTTCCTCAGTTCGTTCAGCAAATTATTTAGATTTTTTTATTTATTTATTGAATTTATTTTTATTGTTTTTCTTACTTTTGTTGCATATTGTATTGTTAACCTTAGGATTGTGGGGTGGGTTTGGGGTCAGTGCTGGGGCTGGGATCTTTTTCTTAATTGATTCTATTTGAAGTTGTTTTTCTTGTACAGCACTTTGTGTTACAATGTCATTGTATGAAAAGCGCTTTATACATAAAGTCTGATTGATTGATTGATTGATTGATTGATTGATTGATTGATTGATTGATTGATTGATTGATAATGTGTGAGTACAGGTGAGTACTATAAATAGGTCCAATGGTTGTAATCCAGCACAATTAAAGCTATATGAGAATAGACGACGGGTTGATAGAGGGTCTAGGTTTAATCTCCAAAGTAATACCTGACGTTTGGAAATGTTTAGCACAATGTTTGATAAAACGGAGTTCAATTGGGTTCATATTGTCTGCGTGTGTCATCCTCTGTGCCTACAGGTGAGTCATATATAATGCTGTTGTTATCTAGATATGTATTTATCATACATTTACAGACCGTTTTCCACTCAGCCGTCACACTTCTGCATCAACTATTTTGTAGAGCGTGACTTTTTCTTTCCTACCCAAATTTACACAATCTGGGGGTTCTTGTCTCTGCCCACTACATCTGTCTTGACAATTTAGTAAGTGTGCATAAAAATAGATTACGTTCACGTGTTACATTATTTCCGTGCTTACTTACTTTATTTATTTTGACAGAGAACCGTGTCGGTAAATACAGAATTACTTACACTACGAGGAATACGGCTGTCTAACGGCAGGTTTTCAAACAGATGTTTAGGAAACAGTCCCTTTAAATGCACAAAAATTACAATTGACACATAGAATATCAGTCAAGTGTTTATCATCATTCTAGATATACAGAGTGGTTGGTAGGTAGACAGACAGATGATTAGATAACTATTTTGATCCCCTGAAGAAGAATAGATTGTTAAAGCAGGCAATGATATCTTATGGAAATACAAAGGACAGTATACGGAGTGTCAAATTAACTCTAAGAGAGTTGAATTTAACTCCGTCTCAGTTAACATTTGGTCCCACTCAAAATTAGAGTAAAATGTACTCTATGGCAGATAGCAGCAGTAAGATAGCAGACATGTCACTGTCCCAGCCTACAGACCGACAAACATCAGATTAACATTATTCCATAAATACATTCAATTGGCAATTACCTACATAACCAATAAAGGCAATTAAAAACAGTCACAGTCTTACCATTCTCAGCTTCAGCAGCTGACTCAGCATTGCACAGTAACTCCAAGAGCTCTGTGGTGGGTACCAGTCCATGGCTCTCCTTTAAAACTTTGGCTCTTGAGATTGGTGGGCCACCTCTCCATGAATTTGTTGGCGGTGGTCTCACCAAACAGGAGTCTGAAATCTTGTTCTATCTGTAATGCAGAAATACAGTAGAAAGAAAGGATTGATCAGTGACACTGCATACTGCATGGAATACTTCAGTGATTCAAAGACTGACGATGTCTTACCAGTCCACTTGTGTCCAGAAACCGCAGGAAGACTGAGAAGACATCTTCTGCTTTCTTTTCATCGTTGACCATTGACTGATGATAAACAAAGGTAGCTTTCATCTTCTCACGGATAGTGTCTTCATCTGCAGAGTGTCTCAAAACAGCAATAGCTGCTTCCACATCCTCATCTGAGAACACTGTGTCAGCGGTGAAGGGTCTGGATCGACCATGACCTGGCCCACCAACTGAAGAAAAAACAACATTTTATTGACTCATGCTTACAAATTCCATCAATATCATATGTAACTGATAAGTAAACTTACTTTTGGGAGATTTGCTCAGCGAGTTACCTCTTTCCTCTGCAGATTTTCTTTGAATAGTCTTCAACCGCCATGCAAGGTATCCTGAACCGCTCTCTGGATCGTAGTAATGTTCCTATGTAATTAAATACATGCAGACTCACTATGACATCAATTGAGGGCAGCATTATGTGTTTAATGTTGCAAGGACTCTTTTACTTACATATCCATGTTGTGAGTATGGGTCTTCCAGATATGGAAACAGAGCAACTATCCCCTGTGCATACGTAACTTTCACACTTTTAGGGGGAGATGTCCTAATGTAAAAAATTCAATGATAACCAGTCAATTGGCATTAGACATCACAATTGAAAATAATCCAATACTAACAATGTTTCTTTATAGCCTACATGTATGATTCTTAGCCATGTGTTTCTGTCATCTCAGCAGCAAGTATGTTGATCATCTGTCTTCTGGTTGCATCTTCCAGAGATTTGGTTCTTGCATACTCTTGCATGATGAGTCCACCGCCGGGCTTTGTTGTTAAAACCTTTTCAATCAACTAAAATTGAAATTAAGTATGAGGTCACAGAATTTTTAAAACCAAAATAAGACTGGGAAAATGATAACATAAAAACACTCCACATCAAATGGAACATCCAGATAAGACTAATCAATGTCCACTACTCACCGCTTTTGCCTCATAGTTTATATGGCATGGTCTCTTAGGTTGACTTCCTTCTGCAGTGGCTGCTTCCTCAGGAGGGTCACACATAGTGAAGTTCAGAATGATAGTGTCATCAGATGCTGAGGAGGATGATGATGATAAAGACGCACCTGTACATTAAGGAATATGAAAAAAACAGAGAGATAAAATGGAACTGTTAATGCTCTTATCCCAACCTTTATGTTGAATATGAACATATAGTATGTGAATGGTCTGATTACCAAGTTCTTCATCGCTCAGTGCAACTCAGAAGGTTCCAGGTGACTCCTTCACTATGTCTTCAAAAACCTCTGCGTCAACTTCTGTGTCAGACTGGTCATACACCTTCATAGCTGGCTGACTGCCTTCTGCTATGTTAAATTTCAGGCACACTGAAGTAATGGGAAGGAAAAGGAAATTATGTTATTGAAATTGTTAAAAATTTTGAAAGGCCATGCATTTCCTTCTGAGGGAAATCATAAGGTCAACTGAGTAAAGTAAACCTGTGTCTTCACAAAATGCTAATGAGTAGCTGAGGTCAACAGGTCATTCTCATTCATTTTAAAGCACAACAGAAACAACTGTTAACTTAAGTAGTTCAGAGGGAATGTTTTATAGTGATGAATTGGGTGTATTTACAAAGTTAGAAATGTAATATTGTTTTATCCTGATGTTCTAGCTCACCTTCTTTTATGAAGGCATCAAATGCAGCGTCAGACAGCCTGACATACTTCTGTTCCCCGCCAAACAACACACGCAGCAGCATATTCTGTTCAAATAAAGGGAGATAAATAATCAAGAAGACAAAGAGTTACCCATTAATGAGCTTCAGGACCGTTTTTAAATCTAAAATAGGAACATTACTTAGCTGCTACAGTATGAAGACAGATAAATAACAGCTTAGCTGCTAGCAAAGATCCTTTATCAACCAGTTCATGCTATCAGTTCATTATGTAAATTACACATTACTCACTTAATGAAGTTTAAAACTGTAAATCAGCATATTTCTTTTGCATTTTGCTTAAAACGATATTAACCAGTAGAATTAACTTTATGGACACAGAGGTAACATTACACACTCACTCAGAAAGTTTGTTCGCCTAGCATAGAAGCTAATTAGCGATTATTAGCATGGGCTACTAATGAACGATTATTTGGTTGTTCAAACTATGCCATGAGACAGGCAGCAATAATATCATCTCAGCAGCAATCAGAAGAAAAACGTATGTCACATGTTTTATCTGAACTAATGAGAAGATATTGAACTTCTGAACTGTTAGCAACTGTTAGCATGTAGCTACTGATAATATCATCAAACTGATGGAAACAAGTTGCTAACATGTCGTCACTCGACATTATTGAAACTATAAAGCCCTCTTTGGTTGATAAATAACTCTTATAACATGTTACCAGCATTGAAATGTTAACTTTACCTGCCTGACTTCAGTGCCACAAGAGAGGAGATGACATCTGATCATCATCACTGTGTTGAGTTGATTTTAACACTGCGTGTTTTCAGAACTTGACACTGACTTTTAACTATGCTGTTAGAGTTGGATTACTCTCCATAGAGTTGTAAATACTCTATCTAGGTTAAAAAAGAGCGACTCTGAAATTTTGACACTCCATTTTTTACTGTGATAGACACTGAATACAGATAGGGAAATAAAAAAATCAAAGTTAAACTGAAACCAAATGAGAGTAGCAGGGTGCAGCTGCATTACAAGGCTCTGGTCCAAGACTGCAAGGGGTAACATTAGCAATGACAATAATACACTGATTGGAGCAGAGGTATCCTGTAGTGTTGTTGAAATAAAGTTATTGTGACCTATCCAAAAATAAATTAACTACAGTTTTAATTGCATTTCAAGAATAACATAATAAGCTAACATGTATTTTGATCTACATGTCACTTTTCCTCCAGTGATCCAGACAGGCTGAACCAATGGAAGATCAACATGAGAAGAAACAACTGGACTCCCAACAACACCTCTCGCCTGTGTAGTGGACACTTTGAGAGTTTGGACTTCTGCACTGACTCTAGGGTACTCAGACCTTTTTAATGTTTAACAAAGAACCAAGACACTTACTGGATTAAAATGATATTATCCAAAACAAGCTCATTAAACACACACTATATTAAAAGCAGTACAGAGGGATTGATGAGGATGAGCATTTTTGTAATGTTACTATTAAAAGAAATTGCTGAGAAAACAGGTCATTTTTAGTGTTTAACCGGGTGAAAAGGTCAAATGAAGATGTTACCAGGAAAACACTCTTTTTTTTTGCAACTTTACATATTTGTATTAATTTATTGTCATGCTTGAATTCAAAATTGAGTGCAGAACTTTGAACACAAATAGCTTTTGTGTTTACTTTTCTCAACATTGTGACATTTTGAGAAACGTTAGATGTTCAATGAAGATTTGAAAGTTGAAATACTTCAGTCAACTTTGTATTTAGGGATACATATATCTATATATGTGGGTATGTTTGTGTGTGTTTTTATATTAGGGGAGGACATGCCTGAAGGAATCTGCCATGCCTACCATCTTCCTTTTTTCTGTGGACAAAGGAAAAGAAAAGGTAAGTACACATAAGGTAAGTGGAGACCCTATTTGTATTTTAGGTAGCCATGAGGAGGTTGCAAATGTTAGTAATGACATCAGCGCCTGCAATGTCATTGATGGTCATAGCCTTGTCACGATGGCAGACACAACACAGCAGGCCATTGCTCTTCAAGGTGTCATTCATGATCACTTTGCACTGACACTAAATGTAGTGGATGATGCTGGTGTAAGTAGCAACATTCAACAACAACATCTGAGTGAGACGCAGACAGGCTCAGAAATAGATCACTCTTACATCGGGCCCACACAGCTGCTTAGCTTTTCAAACAGTGATCATTGCTATGATGTTTCTGAGTCTCCAAGAGCTCTCAAGAGGACGGCTAGCGCTGCAGAGAAAAAGCTTGGTGCAGCTCGAAAAAAGCTGAAGTTGACATGCCAGCAGACCAGAAGACTGAGGGCCAAAGTTTCTTCTTTGAAAGATATGTTAACATTGCTCCAGAGGAAACTTCTCATTTCCACCGAATGTGCCTCTCTGCTTGCTAGTCTGGATGATTTTCCCAGAGAGATCTTTCAGAGAATACTGTAGAAGAAAAAGTCTGTGTTCTCTGAAAACTTGGAGCAATTTGCCACTACACTGCATTTCTACTCTCCAAAGGCCTATGACTATGTTAGGGAGAAGTTTGTCTTGGCTTTGCCTCATCCCCAAACCATCAGGAAGTGGTACAGTAGCATCTCTGCAGATCCTGGATTTACTGTTGCTTCTTTCACAGCTTTGAAAAGTCACGTTGTTGAACAGAAGAAAGCAGGGACAGACACAGTTTGCTCATTGATGATGGATGAAATGTACATTCACAAGCAAACTGAGTTTGGTGGGGACCAGATCCACGGCTATGTTGACATCGGAGCTGGTGAAATTGAAAAAGTTGTGGCAACACAAGCATTAGTCCTCATGGTTGTTGCTGTCAATGCGTCTTGGAAGATTCCCATTGCTTACTTCCTCATCAACAGCATGACAGGACAAGAGAGAGCAAACATCGTCCGAGAGAGCCTGATTAGGCTTCATGTTGTCGGTGTTAGGGTTGTGTCCTTGACATGTGATGGACCCTCCCAGAACGTTACAATGTTGAAGGAACTTGGTGCCCATTTGGACCTCATGGACATGAGATCTTTCTTTTTCCACCCTGAGGATCCCACTCAAAAAGTCCATGTCCTCTTGGATCCATGTCACATGCTGAAGCTCCTTCGTAACATTTTTTCAACAGTCGGAGTTCTGGTGAGAGAAGATGGCAGGCAGATAAGGTGGCAGTACATCGAGGAGCTTCACAAGCTTCAGGAGAAGGAGGGCTTGCGTCTTGGAAACAAGCTGAAAATGGCGCACATTCAGTGGCCCAATCAAAATATGAAGGTCAACCTTGCAGCCCAGCTCTTCAGTAGCAGTGTGGCTGATGCCCTTGAGTACTGTGAGAAAGAGCTCAAGTATCCTCAGTTCTTTGGATGTGCTGCCACTGTCCATTTCTTGCGCACAATTGATGGAGCGTTTGATGTCCTTAACAGCCGCAACCCATTTGGGAAAGGTTATAAAGCCCCCATTAAACCAACAACTAGAGATCGTGCCAAGGCCATCTTAGTAGAAACAGAGTCACTTCTTCTTGGGCTCAGAAGGAGAGGTAAAGACAACAAACTTGTACATGTCCATTCCACACAAAAGAAAACCTCAATCTATGGTTTCATTGCTTGTGCCAGAAGTGTGATGGGCATTTATGAAGATCTGGTAGAGCAGCCTGCTGCTCTGTGCCGCTACCTTCTGACCTACAAGCTCAGCCAGGGCCACTTGGAGCTGTTCTTCTCAGCAATCAGAGCACGTGGCGGTTTCAACAACAACCCCAATGTGAGGCAGTTCAGAGGGGCATACAAGCGCCTCCTTGTAAGACATCAGGTAAGAAGAGGCACAGGTAACTGTCTCCTTCGTGACAACACAGCTATCCTTGAGTCAACACCTGCAACTGTGAACATCGCACGCAGGCTGGATGTGGAACCAGTTGAAGTTCTTTGGCCTGAGGATGACAACCTGTCTGACCTTCCAGATGTTGACAGTCTATCTGAGTACAAGGATGCAGCCATTTCTTACATCACAGGCTTCATTGTCAAGAAGATGAAACAGAAGATTACCTGCATGCCTTGCTCACAAGCACTGACCTCAGATGACTCAGTTCATCAGTTCATTTCTTTGAAGAACAGAGGTGGCCTACAGAAACCATCACCGGACATCACTACAGTTTGCCGAGCAACAGAAAGATGCTTTCAGCATCTTCTAAATAAGAACGAGGGTAGGGCTCCACAGGGAAGAGGGATAACAGCAGCACTTGTCATCCAGGTTCTTTCTGAGTGTGCAGACAAGAATCTCTTCCCACAGCTTCACAGCCACATGTTTGACATGTGTGTTGAGGCCAACCATGTCCATGTTCTGGTAAGGATGGCTTCTGCATGGTACTGCAAAATTAGATTAAACCACAAAGCAAAGTCGCAGACTGATAAAATAAAAGAAGGTAAAGTGGTCTGCAGAAAGCTCACTAAATTAATCCATTTTTATGGAGATTAGAAAGAAAAAGGTGGTTGACCATTTCTGTATGTGTGTGGATGTATGTCAGTTAATATATTTTTTATGTTTTTTGTCAGTTAATATATTTGTGTGTGTGTGTTTATATTTAAGTATCTATATGTTATTATAAATGTTTGAGGTTTTTTTGGTGGATGTCAGTTAATTTATTTTTGTCAGTAAAGTTTGGTGTGTTATATGTGTATTTGTACATATGTGTATACTTGTATTTATATGTTTTCATTTATGTACAGTATGTTCTTCTACATGCATTTCAGAAAGTGGCCAACAGACACCTTTTTCTTTATTTCTGACTTAGAACATGGAACATGGTAAGTACCAAGAGATACTCTTTACAGACAACATTGACAATGTTACTTGGAGCCTGCATGAACAGGGCACAAGTAACCGTCAATGTGTGCTTAGGCAAATACATTGTCTCAAAACAACAACATGTCCAATACTCATTACTGACATCAAATAAAGAAGTGAACTTGGAGCCTGCATGTACGGGGCCCAAGTTTTTACTGAAGACACTTGTTTAGGTAAAATTCCATCGATTGCGTAGCTTCTTATCAGTTGGAGTCTGCATGAACGGGGCCCAACTTTTACAGGAAATTTCTCGATTAAATCAAAGGATGTTGAGATGCCACACAAAGACAAACTCAAATATTGATCACTAAGCCCATGCAAGGTTTAAAACTGGTTAATATCTCTTAGAGTCTGCATGAACGGGGTCTAAGATGATGTTGATCTGTTTAGCATGCTTTTTTTATTTTATTGTTTTTATTCATTTGCAACTCCTCTGGTCAGTGTTTCAGTGGAGAGTTAAGTTTTCAGCACATGGTCAGTGTTTACATTTATAGTTTTTGAAAATGTGTTTCCCTGTTGAGGTAGAGTTCACAACATATTCAGAAAGCACAAAAAAATGATAAATTATAAAAAAGTACAAAAACATAATTTTCTGTTCTTCTCCGGTAAGTTCCCTGAACCTGGTGAGTATTTATGTTCATGTAGTTTCTAAAAGTGTGTTCCACAGATAAGATATAGTTCTCAAAAACATTTAAAAGCACAAAAGAAGTCAACATAATGAAATGTACACAAATGTATTTTAACTGATACTCTTCTGATAAGTATGAGAAACCCATTTATTTTGCATGTTTGTTTCATTTGATTTTGTGACATGTATTGTGAGTGGTATAAGCTCCATCAGTACATTTATTTTAAATACTAGGTTATGTTACAGGGAATCAGAATTTACAAAGAAAGCTCTTGAATTTGACCTTTTTAAGGCCCGAGCACCGACACACAGTGAAGGCGAGGCCCTATTGAATGGAGAGAACTAAAGGAGTTAAAATGACTGAAAACAGATGCTGCACAGTAAATTCAGCAGTGTTAAAAATGCAGTGATAAAGTTCAGATACTCTCTCGGAGTTATTTTAACAACAGCTTGAGTAACATGCACCCTAGTGTTGGTGAAAAATTTCAGAGTTAAATGGCCTAGTGTTAAAAGTACTCTGGGAAGGCGCAGTGTCAAAAAAAGTTACTCTGGAAAGACGTGAAGTACTCTGGAAAGCCACGCCCCCCTCAGGCTCAGTTCAAACCACCGTCTCAAACCCACCAGGAGTTTCACATCGCCATCTTGTCTCGTCGGAAGACCGCGGTAAGTCTCTTCTAATTACCTTTTTCACCAACTATTGTTAGATTTCAGCTTAGCTTTGCAGATAATTTTACTACTTTTGTTCAGTATACACTAGGCACGGGTTTAGTGTCTCAGTTTACCGAGTTTCAAAGGGCTGCAGTGACGATGGCTAGCTTAAGTGTGAGTAAGCTAATGTGCACTAAATAGTCAATGCTTAAGTAAAAAGTGTCGGCGGTAACATTCATGTTGTTAATGTGGAGGGATTGCTGTGTTTCATTCTTTTTTATGTTCACAGAATCTAGTGAAATGTTTGAGACTGCAGGTGTGGGGACTTAGCCTAATTAGCTAATTGTTGGAGCATTCATGTCGGGTTGCGTGCGCGGCACAGTCTATGGTGCGCGGCAGTCCAAGGTGAAAACTATCTTTTATTAACGGGTTCTAGGACATTTGTTTGAATCGTTACCGTCTTTTCTTGGTTTATTAGTTTATTTTGGCTTCCGCTTTCATAGCCCATTCAAATCCACCTCTTGAAGTTAGGTTAACACTCGCATGTTACTTCACTGTGATGTTTCAGTATCATAAAGTTAAAGTTATCAATAACCACAACTTATCAATATCTCAAATTAGAAACTGGGAGTCATATTTGCAGTTTAATTATATGACTGTGGTATTTGTGAGCTGTTCGTTCATAGTTTCTTTTTAGGTTTCGTTTCAACATTTTTTTCTTACTGCGGCTGCGCGCTCCCCAGCTCCTCTCACACACGCGTAGCACAGACAGCACTGAGAGAGGCTGGAGGGTGGAGAGAGTTAAACTTTGAGTTAACTGTACTTTGTGACAGCTACACCCGTGAATGTGCGATAAAACATTTTCAAGTAAGAAGTCAATACTTTATCGAACTTATCATCAAACCTATTCAGCAGGCATAAAAAAGCAAATATTTTTCAACGAGGATTTTTTGTGCAGTGACAAGAAGACACCATGAATAGTTGTCAGGTTGATTTTAAATGCACTATATGCTTTACTCTTACCTCAGTAGGTATTACAGACAAATTAACAGCGCACAACTTTAAAGCTGTCTTGCTTGTAAGGCAAACAACCCATCTGACAGTGAGCAGAATGTGTGTCCTGTGTTAATGCTGATAATTACTTTTCCCCTTTATTCCTTTTAAATGTTTAATATTTTTCTTCTTTGTTTTACAGATTTGTCCATTCCATGTTATGATCTGGTGAGGGTAAGTAACATTAGATATAAGTTGATTTTAGCATTAGTCTTTGTTTACCTACATGTTAAAATAGTTTGTGCATGCACACCTCAAAGACTTAAAATAGTCCTGAGATTTTCATTTTAAATTAGACAAATTTTGTTAGGGATTTTAAATCCCAAATGAGCAATACTATCTAACTGAGTATGCAAACAAGAGCTGATGCAACTGTTCAAGTGCCTTTTTGTTGATTATAATAAATATATATATATATATATATATATATATATATATATATATATATTTTTATTTTTTTACAGATGCCATCATGTTGATTAAAACAAAGATCAATAATGAACAGAAGTATGTCAAGATCACTGAACCCAGCCTTGATGAATTTTTGAGTTCTGGTAAGCCATCAGGCACACTCCATTGTACAAAATAAAGTTGAAGTGCCAGTTGTTATCAAATGAAAATCGCTCAGTTTTCAGCAAGCTCCTCAGGAGCCTCTCCAAAGATCATAGTGATCAAGAACTGACTTAGTTTGTTTTCTCACCTCAGTGTCCTATCAATGGAACACTGAGTTTTTGTAAAACTTGTTAGGGAAGACCATGCGACCTGATTAGAATGGCATGTTTTACAGGTATCATGGAGGTGGTATACCTCTTATAATTCTTGGGCATTTCATATTGAGTGACTCCCTATTTTTGTTTATTCCCTAAGCTTTCATGAAGTTCTCGATGCCACCTGTCAGCGAAGGTGTCAAAGTCTTTGATGAGACAGGAACTGAGATTGATGCAGACGTCTTTGAAGAGGTTGTTCAGCAACCCAATGCTGGCGTATTTACCATCAGATTTGACAATGGTAAACTTGCTCTCTCCTGATTACCTTCCTCCAGCTAAGTCCATGGAATGATGACGAAGACACAGTTTCAGCATTGTGAAAAGCTGATAATTGGCAGGCGTTTTTTTTCTCTCCTAAACTACACTTAGGTTTCCAGGGGACAGCTTCATCCGACTGTTACTCAGGACCATCTTCATCTGCTGGTGCACTGCTTGATGTCGTAACCAATTCACCGCTGGAATGTTCAGCCTGTAGCGCTGAGAATACAGCCATCCTGGAACTTACACCATGCAGCTCTGATGATACAATCATTCTGGATGAGGATCCCAGCCCTGCCAGAAAACGGCAGAAGGCCGATGATGATGCAAAAACTGTAAGTTGATGTCCTAACTTTGTTTGTTGTGACAGCTTCCTTTGGGAATTGCACAGTTTTGGATTATTATTCTAGAGTGTAGAAATCAACTGTTCAGGTGTACTTAAATTTGAATCATTGTTTGCTTGTCTTCCCTTATGTCCTTTCACAGGTGGTTGAATCTGCACTGACCAAGAAACCAGGTGGAGACCGCATTGTCAGGGAATACAACCGGACAAAAAGTCTGACCGACTCCTCACGGCGACAGATGATTAACATCCTTACTGCAGACATGACTGAAACTTATGGGTAAATTAGATTGCCTTTTCATGAAGAACATTTTTCCAATGATTGGGACATTTGACCTGTCAAGCCATTTTTCCATTCTTGTTGAGAAAACATCAATATTTGTTAAGTCCTGTTCTTAAATTCTCAATGCTCTTTGAGAGCATAGAAATTAATATGCTTATTCACTTTGCTCTTGGTAGGACATCACCGCCAAGGCATGTGCGAGAGACATATGCCCGAGGCATTGTTGCCATGTTCCCTTACTTGATGGATCCTTACTCAAAAAATGGATATGTAAGCCTTTTAAATTTCTTAAGTTCTTGTTTGTTGAAACCAATTATTCCTACCATGGGCTGCGCCAAAAAATGTAAAGCTAAGTCCATTAAAAAAGAGTGATCACACCAGTGCTACCATATTGAATTTTCAAAAACGCACTTAAAATTAGATATCATATGTAAAGTTGTTGCACTTGATTGCTGCCTTGTCAAGTAGTCCAGTGTCCAAAACATTTAGGCCGCACAGGTATTTCTGTTACATTTATCCACCTACATAATTTTAATCAACGGTTGCTGTTTTCATTACTAATTATCTTATTGTTTTAAAGGAACATTTCTACGATGCAGAAAGCGGCAGTGGTTACCTAGCATGGAGGCTCAAAACTATCCAGAGGAAAAGTGCTTCATCAGAGAGCAGAGGGTCACGTCAGCTGTCGGGTGGTGGGCCAACAGCTAGAAGAGATGCTTCATTTAGTCCAGAGATCACCCTGAATGAAGCGCAATGCAGAGAGGCCATATCATTCATGAAGTATTCTTCTGATGAAGCTGCCATCAAGCAGAAGATGCAGATGACGTATGACTATCGACGCAATATGGTCCTTGACGAGGAGAAATCCTCAGAAGTCTTGGCTGAATTTTCACGTTTCAAAGACATCAAAGGCCTGGTAATTTATTATTACAAAACATTTCAAACTAGCATCTGTGTAGGTATGTTATAACAATATAATATTTTAAAAAACTTTGTATATAATTATCTGTTACAGATTGAGCAAGATTTCATCCTGCAGTTTGGTGAAGACTTGGCTGCCAAGTTTTTGGAGAAGTAGGTTCCAAAGTGATATTCATAGCTTAGAAACACAATTTATTATCATTTAACACTTAACTAAAGGTTTTTTTTCCACTTAAGCTGCAGTTTGAATTTCTCGTGTGGGATTAATGAAGTATCTCTATCTAGGTGGCCTACTACGTTCAAACAGAAGGTCATCCAGTTGAGCAAGGCCCTTCCTGCCTCAAGCGACCTTGAAGAACTGATCCACTGTGCAGAAACCACATCAGATGAAGAAAGGGAAATGGATGACACTCTTGCCTCTGGTAGTTCTATTTACTTCCTCTAGTGCTTAAACTTTATTCAATTTCAGTTTCCTCGCTCTTTGTTGTGTGATCTATAGCTTCAAAGCAATGTTTTTAAATTATAAGCTATAAGTACGGATATGTGAAAAGCTTTTTTGTTTCTCTTGACAGGATGGGACAGTGATCTCTCTTCCATTATTCTCCTCCTCCACTTGATTCCTCCTTCAGCACAAGGCCGGAAAAGACCAGGCAAGGTGTCGCCAACTCAAGCTGAGAAGCATCTTGTCGTGTTCAAGAAGGTTTGTATTGCATTGTAGTTTATATGCAGGTCAAAGTCCCCCCCCCCCCCCCCCCCCCCCTTATTTGTATGTCTCTCATGTCTGAAATTGGTTCTACTGTTGAAGTACATCACTGCAAAAACACATTGTAATTATCTCATTCTTAAAGATTTGTAAAAATAAATAAATACATTTCATATACCTTAATTGATCATTGTAAGACATTTTTACAAGAGAGATTTAAACCGACTAATCTCTGATTTTGACACTTAACATTTTTCTGTCTTCAGAATGGAACAAGCCTCCAGGAACATGTTGATGCTATCCAGAGCAGCACTCAGCCCTATCTACTAGCTGTTGGGATGAAGAGGAGCACAATACATCAGTTCTTCATTGTTCTGGACAAGCAGATCATACCATGCAAGTCACCCAGCTCTCTTGGAGCTTTTGATGAGCTCTTTAAGACACACTTTGTATTTGGTACCAATTACAATCTCATTCTCCACAACATGTACACCTTCATACAGACAACTGTGTACAACATAGATATCGGCAAAGTCCAGGAGAGTCCACGTGTTGCAGAGATTAGGGCTAGAATGCTACACTGAAGAGGCATTCATGTATTTCGGGCAGCTTATGTGAGTGACATGATATTGTGAGTAATTGTACCCATTTCACTCGCTTATTTGGTACTATGGGGGTGATTTGTTTTGTTTGCAGGGCTCATTTTATGAGTACCAACATGCTTGTAAGGCATATGCGATTGATACATGGTTTCTGTTCTGGTAAATCACTGCGCCTGAAATGTGCGCAGATTGGCTGTTGCCATGTTTTTGGTACCTTTTCTGGTTTCAGGAAACACTTAAACACAAAACATAACGAGCAAATTGAGTGTGAAGTTGAAAATGATGTTAGTGTTTCAGATAGAACTTGTGTTTCAGATAATGGTCAGTCAAACGATTTTGAAGAAGCAGCCGGTACCTCTCAAGTTCCGCCAGTATCTAACATGAGTACTCGTGATATGTGTGCATCCGCAATCGCACAGCTTCAGGTTGCAGGTGTAGGTCAGTCTACTTTAAACAATTTTGTATTGTCCATGGAAGAAGTAACACTGGAGTTACAGAGTCAAGCTAAAGAAGCAGCTTTAAAATGTCTGTCGTCTCAGGATACTAGTACAAAAGTTCAAATTGAACAACATTTTGACAAACTTGAAAATCCTTTTACTTCATTGAATTCTGAATCAAAACGAAAAGCATATTTTGAACAGAAATGGAAAACCGTTGAACCTGTGGAAAAAGTACTTGGTGTAAGATTTGAAAACAGAAGAAACAGATGCACTGGAACTTACAATCAGGTAGTTGTAACTGACAAATTTTCCTATATTCCAGTTCTTGAAACACTGCAGTCTATTCTCAGGAATCCAAACCTCAGTGAGATGTTTATGTCAAGCCAATCTGCCAAGGATGATGTATACTTGGATTTAAAAGATGGGTCATATATGAAGACACATCCTCTTTTTGCTCATGAAAATTATGCATTTCAAATTCAATTATTTTATGATGAGTTTGAGACTGCTAATCCATTGGGATCCAAAATGGGGGTACATAAATTAGGGGGCATATATTTTACATTGAGAAATTTTCCACCCAAGTTAAATTCCTCTTTACTCAATATACATTTGTGTGCACTTTTTCATGCCCAGGACATAAAAACCTATGGGTTGACACCATACTTGAACCAATCATCAATGACCTGAAAGTGCTTGAAACTGATGGTATTCAAGTTCCAATGTTTAAAAATCCTGTTCATGGCAGCATTGTGCAAGTCACAGGGGATAATCTTGGAATACATGGACTGTTTGGGTTTGTGGAATCTTTCAGTGCTCGAAATTGCTGTCGTTTTTGTATCTTAGAGAAAAGTGATTTTCAAACTGTATTCTGTGAAGATGAAGAGAGTGTGATATTGCGAACAAAGGACATGCACACCCAACATTGCCATTCTATACAAACAAATCCAAAACTACCTCACGTGTATGGAGTGAAGCGTTCGTGTTTATTAAACTCGCTGCAGTATTTTAATACAGCTGATAACTTTGCTGTCGATATCATGCATGACATTTTAGAGGGAGTTGGACAGTTCGAGGTTAAGCTTATTTTGGAGTATTTGCAGGAAAACTTCTGACTACTAAAGAGCTGGCTGGTAGAATCGAGTCATTCAACTATGGCTATATTGAGAGGAGAAATCGTCCCTCAGCAGTCAAATTACTTGATGGAAGTAATGATTTGGGCCTGAATGCAATATAGTCCTGGTGTTTATTGCGTAACATGCCATTGATATTTGGTGATCTAGTTCAGAGGGACAGTGAGTACTGGTGTCTTTTGATTTTACTTCTGCAGATTGTGAATGTTGTGTTTTCTCCTGCCATAACAAATGGGATGACCATATTTCTGAAACACATTATTGTTGAGCATCATCAGCTTTTTAAGTGTCTGTTTCCCTCCAGAAATCTGTTGCCTAAGCATCACTTCATGTTGCATTATCCTCGATGTATAAGGAATATTGGACCTATTCTGCACATGTGGTGTATGCGATACGAAGCAAAGCACAGATTTTTTAAGACCCAACTGAAAAGTTATAAAAACATCACAAAGACGCTGGCCAAAAAGCATCAAAGACACATGGCCTTGCATTGGGAATCTGTCAGCCAGTGCAGGTTAACTGTTGGTCCAGGAAAGATTGCACAACTTGAGAAATTGAAAGAAGGTCCTGAGATTGCTGCCAAGTTCAATACGGCAGTATCTACCAGTGTTTTGTCCGTGAACTGGTTTAAGCACTATGGCACTGAATATCGCCTTGGCTTAATAGTATGTTTGGAGGTAGTGGATGAGATGCCATATTTTTGCAAGATAAATGCTATTTTTGTAAAGATGAGAAAGTTATACTTACAGGCTCAGGTGTAGAAACGGTATGTTTTGATGAACATTACCATGCATTTAGAGTATTGTTAAAGCCATTTCAGGCACTTAAGGTATTTGATGTTAAAGATTTGTTCTATTATAAACCAATGGATGTACAGATGGCATATGGATCCACAGATTCCTCCCTTTTATAGTTCCTTATTGCCATCTAATGCAGCTTTGACCAGTGTTAAGTGTTAAAGCAATCTGACAGTATTTATAGGGACCTCTCCGGATTTTTGAAGAGGAGTTTTGAACAGATTTTATAATGCATACATTGCAGACGTTTTATCTGTACTGTATATCAGTATGAGAGGCAAGATAGCCAGAGAATCTGGCTGTAAAGTGAATTTTCTTTCTAAACCTTTACTGAAATATTTCATAACATTCGGTCATCTATTAATGGTCACCAGTTAACAAAAAGTTGTTGTTATTTGGCTGAGGTAATCCTGCTTAAATGTATACACTTGATAAATGTTTGAATTGTCTGTTGTCTATTGTTAAATTTTAGCAATTGTTTCATTCGACCTAAAGACAATTTTCTGTCATCTGGTACCTTCCTGAGGGATTAACATGAAGGCCTTTGCATCATTTGAGAGTGTACAGTGACAGAGTCGCATAACTTTAACACTGAATACATTTGTTATGCTATATCAAGGGATTGGTAATTCCAGATGATAGCAAAGTTGTTTGTGGGCTGAAAATTGATTGTTATCCTCTTGTGTGTGTTCAATGTGAAATGCACTTTATTGTGTAAAAATATATGTTGTTAAATTAAGCAACACATGTTTAAGAGCTGTTGCACTTGATAAAAAAGATAAGACCTTTTTTTTTGTAAAATGTCCTCAACCTGTTGGTTTAATTTTTATGTTTATTAAATAATGAAGGAATGAATATAATGGTGTTTGTTCTTTTTCCCCCTTGTCAAGTGATTACGTATGCATGGTGAGGTAGAGAAGGAGTCAATTAAAGATGAACACTAGTGAGAGTAGTTTCTTTATTAACACTTTGAGTGAAGTAAATTCAACACTGATAAAGGGTAAATCCATAAGAGTAAATAATAATTGACACTAAACGTTCAGTGTAAAATATTAGTAACACTATGGGTGTTGTTTCTCTTATAGTGTAAAACTTGATCAACACTACTCAGTGTAATGTAGTGTCAGACAGTGTAAAATATTAACTCTTACCAGAGTTAAATTGACTCTGAAAATTCAACACTATGTCGAGTGTAACTTTAACTCCCTGTAGATAAGGACCATATGTTCACTGACTCAGTGTTAAAATTGACTCTTTAAGTGTTGAACTAACACTGCTGATTTTACTGTGTGGGTGGATCCTCTTCCTTGAAACAGGTGTGTAATGCTTCATTTCTGTTGTTAGTCACAATGTAATATTTTATTGCACTATAATAATCGTCTGTATGTAGGTCAAATCGCGTTAGCCACACGGCTAGCTCGTTAGCATTAGCTGCATGTATTGAGCAAAGCTAGCACCTATAAGCTGTCTGTGATGCAGATATAACACAGTAGTCTGTGATAATGTGCATTAAAGCCCACATGCTGCAGGCATAACACAGTAGTCTGTGATAATGTGCATTAAAGCCCACATGCTGCAGGCATAACACAGTAGTCTGTGATAAAGTGCATTAAAGCCCACATGCTGCAGGTATAACACAGTAGTCTGTGATAATGTGCATTAAAGCCCACATGCTGCAGGTATAACACAGTAGTCTGTGATAATGTGAACTCTAGCCATACAGTCTATGATTACAGCCCACATGCTGCAGGTATAACACAGTAGTCTGTGATAATGTGCATTAAAGCCCACATGTTGCAGGTATAACACAGTAGTCTGTGATAATGTGCATTAAAGCCCACATGCTGCAGGTATAACACAGTAGTATGTGATCATGTGCATTAAAACCCACATGCTGCAGGTATAACACAGTAGTCTGTGATCATGTGCATTAAAGCACATATGCTGCAGGTATAACACAGTAGTCTGTGATAAAGTGCATTAAAGCCCACATGCTGCAGGTATAACACAGTAGTCTGTGATCATGTGCATTAAAGCCCACATGCTGCAGGTATAACACAGTAGTCTGTGATAATGTGCATTAAAGCCCACATGTTGCAGGTATAACACAGTAGTCTGTGATAATGTGCATTAAAGCCCACATGCTGCAGGTATAACACAGTAGTATGTGATCATGTGCATTAAAACCCACATGCTGCAGGTATAACACAGTAGTCTGTGATCATGTGCATTAAAGCCCACATGCTGCAGGTATAACACAGTAGTCTGTGATAAAGTGCATTAAAGCCCACATGCTGCAGGTATAACACAGTAGTCTGTGATCATGTGCATTAAAGCCCACATGCTGCAGGTATAACACAGTAGTCTGTGATAATGTGCATTAAAGCCCACATGCTGCAGGTATAACACAGTAGTCTGTGATAATGTGCGTTAAAGCCCACATGCTGCAAGTATAACATAGTAGTCTGTGATAAAGTGCACTACATTACTCTGGTGTAGTCAATTCTCTGGTGTAGTCAGAACCATCTGGAGCTGAACCCGCTCAAGACGGTAGAGATGACCGTGGACTTCAGGAGAAGCCCCCCCCCACTCCCCCCCCTCACCATCCTGAACAGCACTGTGTCTACTGTGGACTCTTTCAGGTTCCTGGGATCCACTATTTCCCGGGACCTGAGGTGGACCTCCCACATAGACACAATCAGAAAAAAGGCCCAGCAGAGGATGTACTTCCTGCGTCAGCTCAGGAAGTTCAACCTGCCTCAGGAGCTGTTGATCATGTTCTACACCGCCATCATCCAGTCTGTTCTGTGTACCTCCATCACTGTCTGGTTGGCTCTGCAACCAAACTAGACAAACACAGACTGCAGCGAACTATAAGGACTGCAGAAAAAATCATCAGTGTCGACCTGCCCCCCATCCAGGACTTGTACCGGTCCCGGGCCAGGAAACGGGCAGGGAGCATTACCGCTGACCCCTCACACCCTGGACACAAATTCTTCAAACTCCTCCCTCCGGCAGGCGCTACAGATCACTGTGCGCCAAAACAACCCGCCATAAGAACAGTTTCTTCCCCCAGGCTGTCACTCTGATGAACACTAAACCATAACAGTGTCATACCTGTTGGATCAATACTCTCTGTAAATATACATGTAGATACACAATGCAACAATTCTCAAAGCAGAATTCCATATTTCTTTTTTTTGTATTATTTAACTTCTATTTTATAATGTAAAACTACCTCTGCAAGTCACCACTGCACTTTATCATATTATTTTAGCCTGTACATATTAGTCAAGCTATTTGTTGTTTCTTTGTATTTATAGCTAAGGTTATTGTTATTATATTTTCATTTTATTTTTTTATTGTAGTTCTTATTCTTATTCCTATTCTTATGCCTTGTACAAAGAGAGCACAGTTTACCAAAGTCAAATTCCTTGTGTGTTCAAGCATACTTGGCGAATAAAGCTGATTCTGATTCTGATTCTGATTCTGATAAAGCCCACATGCTGCAGGTATAACACAGTAGTCTGTGATAATGTGCATTAAAGCCCACATGCTGCAGGTATAACACAGTAGTCTGTGATAATGTGCATTAAAGCCCACATGCTGCAGGTATAACACAGTAGTATGTGATCATGTGCATTAAAGCCCACATGCTGCAGGTATAACACAGTAGTCTGTGATAATGTGCATTAAAGCCCACATGCTGCAGGTATAACACAGTAGTATGTGATAAAGTGCATTAAAGCCCACATGCTGCAGGTATAACACAGTAGTCTGTGATCATGTGCATTAAAGCCCACATGCTGCAGGTATAACACAGTAGTCTGTGATGATGTGCATTAAAGCCCACATGCTGCAGGTATAACACAGTAGTCTGTGATAATGTGCATTAAAGCCCACATGCTGCAGGTATAACACAGTAGTCTGTGATGAAGTGCATTAAAGCCCACATGCTGCAGGTATAACACAGTAGTCTGTGATAATGTGCATTAAAGCCCACATGCTGCAGGTATAACACAGTAGTCTGTGATGAAGTGCATTAAAGCCAACATGCTGCAGGTATAACACAGTAGTCTGTGATAATGTGCATTAAAGCCCACATACTGCAGGTATAACACAGTAGTCTGTGATAATGTGCATTAAAGCCCACATGCTGCAGGTATAACACAGTAGTCTGTGATAATGTGCATTAAAGCCCACATGCTGCAGGTATAACACAGTAGTCTGTGATCATGTGCATTAAAGCCCACATGCTGCAGGTATAACACAGTAGTCTGTGATAATGTGCATTAAAGCCCACATGCTGCAGGTATAACACAGTAGTCTGTGATAATGTGCATTTAAGCCCACATGCTGCAGGTATAACACAGTAGTCTGTGATCATGTGCATTAAAGCCCACATGCTGCAGGTATAACACAGTAGTCTGTGATCATGTGCATTAAAGCCCACATGCTGCAGGTATAACACAGTAGTCTGTGATCATGTGCATTAAAGCCCACATGCTGCAGGTATAACACAGTAGTCTGTGATGATGTGCATTAAAGCCCACATGCTGCAGGTATAACACAGTAGTCTGTGATAATGTGCATTAAAGCCCACATGCTGCAGGTATAACACAGTAGTCTGTGATGAAGTGCATTAAAGCCCACATGCTGCAGGTATAACACAGTAGTCTGTGATAATGTGCATTAAAGCCCACATGCTGCAGGTATAACACAGTAGTCTGTGATAATGTGCATTAAAGCCCACATGCTGCAGGTATAACACAGTAGTCTGTGATAATGTGCATTAAAGCCCACATGCTGCAGGTATAACACAGTAGTCTGTGATAATGTGCATTAAAGCCCACATGCTGCAGGTATAACACAGTAGTCTGTGATCATGTGCATTAAAGCCCACATGCTGCAGGTATAACACAGTAGTCTGTGATAATGTGCATTAAAGCCCACATGCTGCAGGTATAACACAGTAGTCTGTGATAATGTGCATTTAAGCCCACATGCTGCAGGTATAACACAGTAGTCTGTGATCATGTGCATTAAAGCCCACATGCTGCAGGTATAACACAGTAGTCTGTGATGATGTGCATTAAAGCCAACATGCTGCAGGTATAACACAGTAGTCTGTGATCATGTGCATTAAAGCCAACATGCTGCAGGTATAACACAGTAGTCTGTGATAATGTGCATTAAAGCCCACATGCTGCAGGTATAACACAGTAGTCTGTGATCATGTGCATTAAAGCCCACATGCTGCAGGTATAACACAGTAGTCTGTGATAATGTGCATTTAAGCCCACATGCTGCAGGTATAACACAGTAGTCTGTGATAATGTGCATTAAAGCCCACATGCTGCAGGTATAACACAGTAGTCTGTGATGATGTGCATTAAAGCCAACATGCTGCAGGTATAACACAGTAGTCTGTGATCATGTGCATTAAAGCCAACATGCTGCAGGTATAACACAGTAGTCTGTGATAATGTGCATTAAAGCCCACATGCTGCAGGTATAACACAGTAGTCTGTGATCATGTGCATTAAAGCCCACATGCTGCAGGTATAACACAGTAGTCTGTGATAATGTGCGTTAAAGCCCACATGCTGCAAGTATAACATAGTAGTCTGTGATAAAGTGCACTACATTACTCTGGTGTAGTCACTTCTCTGGTGTAGTCAGAACCATCTGGAGCTGAACCCGCTCAAGACGGTAGAGATGACAGTGGACTTCAGGAGAAGCCCCCCCCCACTCCCCCCCCTCACCATCCTGAACAGCACTGTGTCTACTGTGGACTCTTTCAGGTTCCTGGGATCCACTATTTCCCGGGACCTGAGGTGGACCTCCCACATAGACACAATCAGAAAAAAGGCCCAGCAGAGGATGTACTTCCTGCGTCAGCTCAGGAAGTTCAACCTGCCTCAGGAGCTGTTGATCATGTTCTACACCGCCATCATCCAGTCTGTTCTGTGTACCTCCATCACTGTATGGTTTGGCTCTGCAACCAAACTAGACAAACACAGACTGCAACGGACTATAAGGACTGCAGAAAAAATCATCGGTGTCGACCTGCCCCCCATCCAGGACTTGTACCGGTCCCGGGCCAGGAAACGGGCAGGGAGCATTACCGCTGACCCCTCACACCCTGGACACAAATTCTTCAAACTCCTCCCCTCCGGCAGGCGCTACAGATCACTGTGCGCCAAAACAACCCGCCATAAGAACAGTTTCTTCCCCCAGGCTGTCACTCTGATGAACACTAAACCATAACAGTGTCATACCTGTTGGATCAATACTCTCTGTAAATATACATGTAGATACACAATGCAACAATTCTCAAAGCAGAATTCCATATTTCTTTTTTTTGTATTATTTAACTTCTATTTTATAATGTTAAACTACCTCTGCAAGTCACCACTGCACTTTATCATATTATTTTAGCCTGTACATATTAGTCAAGCTATTTGTTGTTTCTTTGTATTTATAGCTAAGGTTATTGTTATTATATTTTCATTTTATTTTTTTATTGTAGTTCTTATTCTTATTCCTATTCTTATGCCTTGTACAAAGAGAGCACAGTTTACTAAAGTCAAATTCCTTGTGTGTTCAAGCATACTTGGCGAATAAAGCTGATTCTGATTCTGATTCTGATTCTGATAAAGCCCACATGCTGCAGGTATAACACAGTAGTCTGTGATAATGTGCATTAAGCCCACATGCTGCAGGTATAACACAGTAGTCTGTGATCATGTGCATTAAAGCCCACATGCTGCAGGTATAACACAGTAGTCTGTGATGATGTGCATTAAAGCCCACATGCTGCAGGTATAACACAGTAGTATGTGATAAAGTGCATTAAAGCCCACATGCTGCAGGTATAACACAGTAGTCTGTGATAATGTGCATTAAAGCCCACATGCTGCAGGTATAACACAGTAGTCTGTGATGAAGTGCATTAAAGCCCACATGCTGCAGGTATAACACAGTAGTCTGTGATAATGTGCATTAAAGCCCACATGCTGCAGGTATAACACAGTAGTCTTTGATGAAGTGCATTAAAGCCCACATGCTGCAGGTATAACACAGTAGTCTGTGATAATGTGCATTAAAGCCCACATGCTGCAGGTATAACACAGTAGTCTGTGATAAAGTGCATTAAAGCCCACATGCTGCAGGTATAACACAGTAGTCTGTGATAATGTGCATTAAAGCCCACATGCTGCAGGTATAACACAGTAGTCTGTGATAATGTGCATTAAAGCCCACATGCTGCAGGTATAACACAGTAGTCTGTGATCATGTGCATTAAAGCCCACATGCTGCAGGTATAACACAGTAGTCTGTGATAATGTGCATTAAAGCCCACATGCTGCAGGTATAACACAGTAGTCTGTGATAATGTGCATTTAAGCCCACATGCTGCAGGTATAACACAGTAGTCTGTGATCATGTGCATTAAAGCACACATGCTGCAGGTATAACACAGTAGTCTGTGATCATGTGCATTAAAGCCCACATGCTGCAGGTATAACACAGTAGTCTGTGATAATTTGCATTAAAGCCCACATGCTGCAGGTATAAAACAGTAGTCTGTGATAATGTGCATTAAAGCCCACATGCTGCAGGTATAACACAGTAGTCTGTGATCATGTGCATTAAAGCCCACATGCTGCAGGTATAACACAGTAGTCTGTGATAATGTGCATTAAAGCCCACATGCTGCAGGTATAACACAGTAGTCTGTGATAATGTGCATTAAAGCCCACATGCTGCAGGTATAACACAGTAGTCTGTGATAAAGTGCATTAAAGTCCACATGCTGCAGGTATAACACAGTAGTCTGTGATAAAGTGCATTAAAGCCCACATGCTGCAGGTATAACACAGTAGTCTGTGATAATGTGCATTAAAGCCCACATGCTGCAGGTATAACACAGTAGTCTGTGATAATGTGCATTAAAGCCCACATGCTGCAGGTATAACACAGTAGTCTGTGATAAAGTGCATTAAAGCGCACATGCTGCAGGTATAACACAGTAGTCTGTGATAATGTGCATTAAAGCCCACATGCTGCAGGTATAACACAGTAGTCTGTGATAAAGTGCATTAAAGCGCACATGCTGCAGGTATAACAGAGTAGTCTGTGATAAAGTGCATTAAAGCCCACAAAAACACAGAAAAAGGCGACTTTTTACCATTTTTTCAGTGACCTTTGACACTTAGGAAGGTAGCACCTGTCTGAAAAACACACCACACATTGCACTTATAGTAATGATGAATACTTTGCAAGCTCAGCCCTCTATCTTAAAGCATCTAGGATTTATTCAAGAAAAGGTGTCCTCAGGCCTCCTCGCCTTTTTCGGTAAAGTGTGGAAATCGTGCCTTTTCGTACGCCATGCGTCCCTCGTTGCCACCAGTGACTCCAAAATCACCACAAACCTTGTACATGCACCCATGATGAACATACAGCCAGCTCAGCTTTGTGGCTCAAAGGATTTCTGAAATTTCACTGATAAAATCTCAAAAAGGCGACTTTTCAAAACTTTTTGATGAACTTTCACACTTGGCAAGGTAGCACCTGTCTGAAAATCACAACATGCATTCTAACTATGGTCCTAGTGACTACTGTACGAGCTCAGCCCTCTATCTTAAAGCCTGTGGGATTTATTAAGCAAAATGTGTCCTCAGGGCTAATTGCCTTTTTCACAAAGTCACCTTTTCGTGTTCCACGCAGCCCTGGTTGTCACCAGTGACCCCAAGGTCACCACAAACCTTGCAGATGCACTCATTATGAACACACAGCCAGCTCAGACTCCTAGTTCAAATCATTTCTGAAATTTTGATGAAAAACACAGAAAAAGGCGACTTTTTACCATTTTTTCAGTGACCTTTGACACTTAGGAAGGTAGCACCTGTCTGAAAATCACACCACACACTCTACCTATGGTCCTTGTGAATACTGTGCAAGCTCAGCCCTCTATCTTAAAGCATCTAGGATTTATTCAAGAAAAGGTGTCCTCAGGCCTCCTCGCCTTTTTCGGTAAAGTGTGGAAATCGTGCCTTTTCGTACGCCATGCGTCCCTCGTTGCCACCAGTGACTCCAAAATCACCACAAACCTTGTACATGCACCCATGATGAATATACAGCCAGCTCAGCTTTGTAGCTCAAAGGATTTCTGAAATTTCACTGATAAAAACTCAAAAAGGCGACTTTTCAAAACTTTTTGATGAACTTTCACACTTGGCAAGGTAGCACCTGTCTGAAAATCACAACATGCATTCTAACTATGGTCCTAGTGAATACTTTACGAGCTCAGCCCTCTATCTTAAAGCCTGTGGGATTTATTAAGCAAAATGTGTCCTCAGGCCTTTTCGCCTTTTTCACAAAGTCACCTTTTCGTGTGCCACGCAGCCCTAGTTTTCACCAGTGACTCCAAAATATCCACAAACCTTGTACTTGCACCCATGATGAACATACAGCCAGCTCAGCCTCCTAGCTCAAAGGATTTCTGAAATTTCCTTGAAAATATCTCAAAAAGGCGACTTTTAACCACCTTTTGGTGGATTTTCACACTTGGGAAGGTAGCACCTGTCTGGAAATCACACCACACACTCTACCTATGGTCCTTGTGAATACTGTATGAGCTCAGCCCTCTATCTTAAAGCTTGTGGGATTTATTAAACAAAAAGGTGTCGTCAGGCCTAATCGGCTTTTTCACAAAGTCACCTTTTCGTACACCACGCGGCCCTGGTTGTCACCAGTGACCCCAAAATCACCACAAACCTTGTAGATGCACTCATGATGAACACACAGCCAGCTCAGACTCCTAGTTCAAAGCATTTATGAAATTTTGATGAAAAACACAGAAAACACAGTTTTTACCATTTTTTCAGTGACCTTTGACACTTAGGAAGTAGCACCTGTCTGAAAAACACACCACACATTGCACCTATGGTCCTTGTGAATACTGTGCAAGCTCAGCCCTCTATCTTAAAGCATCTAGGATTTATTCAAGAAAAGGTGTCCTCAGGCCTCCTCGCCTTTTTTGGTAAAGTGAGGAAATCGTGCCTTTTCGTACGCCATGCGTCCCTCGTTGCCACCAGTGACTCCAAAATCACCACAAACCTTGTACATGCACCCATGATGAATATACAGCCAGCTCAGCCTCCTAGCTCAAAGGATTTCTGAAATTTCACTGATAAAAACTCAAAAACGCGACTTTTCAAAACTTTTTGATGAACTTTCACACTTGGCAAGGTAGCACCTGTCTGAAAATCACAACATGCATTCTAACTATGGTCCTTGTGAATACTGTGCAAGCTCAGCCCTCTATCTTAAAGCTGGAGTAGGACATGTTATTTTGATACATTTTTGTCAATCACGAGCAAAAAGCTATGTATACATCGATAGGGAGTAATACACAAAGTGATCTAACACTGAGATGAGAAATCTCAGTTGTCTGTGTCAGCAGCTAGACTGCAATAAGTTCGTCCAATCATTCATTCGCCACCGAGCGCAATGATTGGCTGACCGGCCGGATGACCTGTGACCTGCCGAAAGACACACCTCCTGTTTACAGGAGTGCGCGTGACCTGACTGAGATCGTCATCAACAGGCTGTTCACTAACACAGAACATCTGATAAACATGTCAGAGAGAGAGAAACCAACGATTTAGCTCAAGTTCTGCCCTCAAGTTCTGACGCTAAACAGAGCAAGAAGAGGGAGACTGTGATGGAAAAGGAGACGACTTAAAAACACTGGATGAAGATACAAACACGAGTCAATATTCGGGCTGCATTTCTGCGACGGCTGAAGGATTTGAAGGGTCTCTAAAGCGACGCCATGGTTGCTGATTTTCTACTGGACAGGTAATCATGTCATTTCATTTGTCTTTGTGTTCATGGTTTAGTTCATCTATGAGACAGCTAGCGATAACTTCGGCTAATGCTAGCGGCCGGCTAACGGCTTGTAGCTCTGTTTATAGAGACCTGTACACAGTCTGTTAGCTTGTAGCTCTGTTTATAGAGACCTGTACACAGTCTGTTAGCTTGTAGCTCTGTTTATAGAGACCAGTATACAGTCTGTTAGCTGGTAGCTCTGTTTATAGAGACCAGTATACAGTCTGTTAGCTTGTAGCTCTGTTTATAGAGACCAGTATACAGTCTGTTAGCTGGTAGCTCTGTTTATAGAAACCTGTACACAGTCTGTTAGCTGCTAGCTCTTTATAGAGACTTGTATACAGTCTGTTAGCTTGTAGCTCTCCGGTTGCTCTTTATCAGCATGAATGGGGTGTTGTACTAAGTCTAAATGCCGTCTTGTCTGTGTTTTCATAGCTACGAGAAGGAAACATGGACGTCCACACCGTTAAAACACGGGAGGCAGAGGCCTCCACCCCAGCTGTTTCATGTGTTCGGAGTCCCCCTCTGACCGGTGAGTTTCAGGCCCGATAAGAACTCCATGAACATGAACGTTGCTTTGACCACTGCTTGCGTGGAGGTATAAATACTGCTCTCTTTTTTATTATGAGCTATTTTTGATTTACGTACGCAGAAGGGTTTTTTTTAATGTCCGCACAAAATAAAATCCAAACCATTCTCTTTCACTTCACGTGATCTCCATGCTAAATCACAATCTGAGACCACACCATACAGACTAAAGAGATGAGAGACAAAAAGTTTGGCTGCTAAAAAATCCTGTGAATGTTAGCTGCTTCTCTAAAAGCTTGGTTTGGTGAAGGAAAGCATGAATAAAAGTATTCAACGAGGAATCAAATACACAGAATAATTGTATTAATAATCTGTGGGCACAGTCTTCCTCTCCAAAGAGGGAGAGAGCACATTTTGACATCACTTACTCTGAAAATATTAGATAATATTCAAGATATCAATAAGAAATACAGTATATGTACCATATGTGCACAATACACACTGCAGTAGGCACTAAGCACACACTAGTGATAGTGGTGTTAACTCCTTGCATGGCTAGAAGAAATAACTGTTTACATACGGGGCTGAAGGAAGGGTTATTATGACTGAAATCAAATGCACAGTGCTGTAAGATAATGAGAACCTTTGACTAAACTTCTGATTCTTTCTTCTATGTCAGGTATTGCACAATATTTAACAAGAAGTCAAAAAAGTGGAGCCTGTACACAATGAAGGTGGGTAAGGACTACAAGTACATCACAGACCTCCAGAGCACAATCCTGCACAGAAAGCTGACAGCAACTGGGGGATGTCAAAGAAGAGAACAAGGAGGCCGGATGATCCACGCCAACATGTTTACCTTCAACAGCCATTATTTTATTTCTGTAATAAATACATTTTCTAATAAAAGTAAATGTAAAACAACTCTTTGATATTGCAATTATTTGTTTATAATGTTGTATGTTACTTGATATGGTTTTAAATTATTTTGTGATTTGAAGAGAGAAGGCCAGTGTAAATTTAAAGATTTATTTAACAAATGTATACACAGCACACTCAAGTATTTTTTTACATGAAGATAAATATAAAATATATACAAAGGAACTAAAGGGTCACCATACAAGTATTGTATGTAATCATGTCATAGTTTCATTCACTTCCAACTGAAACCTTTATACTGTCCATGTGGATCTGGGTAAGGGTCACGGATTTTCCAGATACAGCAACAAGGTATTACTCCTCTATGACCTGCACCAAGTGCTCCATGCTGCCAGACAACAACCTGTCTGTGCAGCATGGCGGAACTTTCTGTTGCTGTCCCCAGGATCTGGAGCTCGTCCCCGGTCGTTGCTCTCCCTCTCGCTCGTCTGGCTCTGCCTTGCACTCGACCCCGGTCTCGTCCTCTCCGACCTGAGGTGCTTGGCTCAGGATCGTAATCAGCAGTCATCATGAGAGCTCTAACAAGCACAAAAAACAGTCAATATGTTGTAGTTCCAACACGAAAATGAAGACTGTCAACAATGGTGAACACTAATAAATATATTTTTTTTAATGTGGTAATATAATCGGTTTACTTACATGGGAGATAGACGTGTTTTTCCTCCGCTGAAAATAAAGTCAATCGCTCGCCGCTCCACAGCTAGCTATCGTGACGTCATCCTCCAGCTGTAGTCTGCCACAGCGCGTTCATGTGTTAGGAGGCGTGTCCCTCCCCTCTCCCTACAGGCTGCTCTGAAGGAGGGGAGGGCTCTGTTCGGCTGTGTGCTTTCAAAATCAAGCTAACTGCTGCGGCTTTCTCAGGATCTCCTACTCCAGCTTTAAGTTGGACAAACTACCCTCCACAGTGCTGCTCTCCTCTGTGTGAACACTGTTTAAATATCTCCTCATTCCTTATTCTATAGTGGAGCGTTGTTCCATGTTTAACGGATGGTGGCCTTATTTGAGTTTTCTCTCCTTCATCACCTCGTTGTTTTTGCAATATAGATTAAAAAAATCTAAGTTTTATACTTATAATATTCTGTTGTCCCTTTTACTTTAAGCTATGAGTCTCTTAATTGTAAAGGGTTATGTGTAATATTGTCATGCGGTCACCATCATGCAGACTTTGGGTCAATAAGGAAAAACAACAAACATTCCACTATTTGTCGACTATGGGCAAAATCTGATGAATCAGATTCAACTAAGCAAATCCTTAGTCTGGCTCACCCCTAGTATATATACATATATCCAGTATATACACACGTGTGTGTGTGTGTGTGTGTGTGTGTGTGTGTGTGTTGTTTCAATACTGTATATACTGTATGTATATATACAGTATTTACACACATATATGTGTTACTGTGTATATATGTAGATGTATTACTTCAACATGAATTAAACATTATTTTGCTAAGAAAAAAAAGTAAAGTTTTACCACACTAACAAAAACTTGATACATCTACAGACCTCAACAATCTGTGTATCATTCGCTCATTTGATTTTCAAAATAAAACCAAAAATGAAAAAACAAGAAAACGAATGGTTTTCTCAATATTCATTTCTAAAACAAAAATGAAAACACGGATAACAACTCTATTTCGGATTTCCGTTTTTGTGCTAAATTGAAAAATGAGGAAAACAGATAACGAGAGTTTTATCTGATTTCGACATTTTTCATCTGGCGACACTTAAGTGACCCAGAAGTGAACTTTACTCAGACGTTAAGAAGCACCTGTAAAAATCTGTTTTGGTATATTAATTAGATATTAATATTCAGTTATCTTTATTTTCTGTAATGAGAAGCAATGTTCTGCACTAAAGGATTAGTGACCAGTTGTGTTCTACTGCACATGTAAAACACTTTTTTTAGTAATCTTAATCTAACAGGTGAATAATCTGGGTACATATTCTGGAATAACTATTAAATAAAAGCAGAGAGAGATCCTGAAATGTTAAATTAATGTCAGACTGTGAACGTTATCCTCACTGATTAAATATTAAGATACTGTGGAATATACCCTGGTTCCCCCCCCAGCCTGGATACATGCTGTAACATGTGTACTCCTGGTCCCCCCCCAGCCTGGATACATGCTGTAACATGTGTACTCCTGGTTCCCCCCCCCAGCCTGGATACATGCTGTGACATGTGTACTCCTGGTTCCCCCCCCAGCCTGGATACATGCTGTGACATGTGTACTCCTGGTTCCCCCCCCAGCCTGGATACATGCTGTAACATGTGTACTCCTGGTTCCCCCCCCAGCCTGGATACATGCTGTAACATGTGTACTCCTGGTCCCCCCCAGCCTGGATACATGCTGTAACATGTGTACTCCTGGTTCCCCCCCAGCCTGGATACATGCTGTAACATGTGTACTCCTGGTCCCCCCCCAGCCTGGATACATGCTGTAACATGTGTACTCCTGGTTCCCCCCCAGCCTGGATACATGCTGTAACATGTGTACTCCTGGTTCCCCCCCCAGCCTGGATACATGCTGTAACATGTGTACTCCTGGTTCCCCCCCAGCCTGGATACATGCTGTAACATGTGTACTCCTGGTTTCCCCCCAGCCTGGATACATGCTGTAACATGTGTACTCCTGGTTCCCCCCCCAGCCTGGATACATGCTGTAACATGTGTACTCCTGGTTCCCCCCCAGCCTGGATACATGCTGTAACATGTGTACATATTATTCAATCATTCTTTATCTACAGAATAAATAACTTTCCTACATTTCAAAGATCAGAGCAGATTATTCAGATTATTCAGATTATTTATTCAGATTATTTCTTTTGATTTAATTCTTCACAAAGACGTTTCTGTCGGGCGTCTGTCCTCGCCCACCGGACAGATTGGAAAATGTCATCCTCAGTCCCATTAAAGTTACTAACCATAGACCTTTCTGGAGTCCCTGAGCTCCCTTGTCTCGTAGGTTCCTCTGGATCTCTGCTGCTGTGGACGTGCCAGACTCCAGCTGCTACAACTACTACAGTCATGGCCAAAAGTTTTGAGAATGACACAACTATTAATTTTCACAAAGTCTGCTGTTTCAGTTTTTATAATGGCAATTTGCATATACTCCAGAATGTTATGAGGAGTGATCAGCTCAACTGCAATTAATTGCAAAGTCCCTCTTTGCCTTGAAAATGAACTTTATCACCAAAAACACATTTCCACTGCATTTCAGCCCTGCCACAAAAGGACCAGCTAACATCATGTCAATGACACACAGGTGTCACACACATTAACACAGGTGTGGGTGTTGATGAGGACAAGGCTGGCGATCAATCTGTCATGATTGAGTGACTGGACACTTTAAAAGGAAGATGGTGCATGACACCATTGTTCCTCATCTGTTAGCCATGGTTACCTGCAAGGAAACACGTGCAGCCATCATTGCATTGCACAAAAAGGGCCTAACAGGGAAGTTTATAGCAGCGAGTAAGATTGCACCTCAGTCAACCGTCTATCGAATTATCAAGAACTTCAAGGAGAGAGGTTCAGTTGTTGCCAAACAGGCTCCAGGGCGCCCAAGAAAGTCCAGCAAGTGCCAGGACCGTCTCCTGAAGGTGTTACAGCTGCGGGATCGGGCCACCACCAGTGCAGAGCTTGCTCAGGAATGGCAGCAGGCAGGTGTGAGTGCATCTGCACACACAGTGAGGCGAAGACTTTTGGAGGAAGGCCTGGTGTCAAGGAGGGCAGCAAAGAAGCCACTTCTCACCAGTAAAAACCTCAGGGACAGACTGATATTCTGCAGAAGGTACAGGGACTGGACTGCTGAGGACTGGGGTAAAGTCATTTTCTCTGATGAATCCCCTTTCCAATTGTTTGGGGCATCTGGAGGAAGGCTTGTTCGGAGAAGACGAGGTGAGCGCTACCATCAGTCCTGTCTCTTGCCAACAGTGAAGCATCCTGAGACCGTTCATGTGTGGGGTTGCTTTTCGGTCAAGGGAGTGGGCTCTCTCACAATCTTGCCTAAAAACACAGCCATGAATAAAGAATGGTACCAGAACGTCCTCCGAGAGCAACTTCTCCCAACCATCCAAGGGCAGTTTGGTGATGAAGAATGCCTTTTCCAGCATGATGGAGCACCTTGCCATAAAGCAAAAGTCAGAACAAAATGGCTCGGGGAACAAAACATTAAGATTTTGGGCCCTTGGCCAGGAAACTCCCCAGATCTTAATCCCATTGAGAACTTGTGATCAATCCTCAAGAGGCAGGTGGACAATCAAAAACCCACAAATTCTGACAAACTCCAAGCATTGATTATGCAAGAATGGACTGCTATCAGTCAGGATTTGGTCCAGAAGTTGATTGACAGCATGCCAGGGAGAATTGCAGAGGTCTTGAAAAAGAAGGGTCAACACTGCAAATATTGACTTATTGCATGAATTCTGTGTAATTCCCAATAAAAGCTTTTGATACTTATGAAATGCTTCTAATTGTATTTCATTATACCATAGAAACATCTGACAAAAACACCTAAAAACCCTGAAGCAGCAGACTTTGTGAAAATGTAATATTTGTGCCATTCTCAAAACTTTTGGCCATGACTGTACTATCCGTCTCCCCACTATCATCTCTCTCTCTCTCTTCACCTCCCTCTATCCCTCTCTCAGACCTGCTGCTGAACTAACGCTTACAGTCTCTAATGATGCTGTTTGTTTGTATCAGGATGACGAAGCAGAGACCAGACTCTCCTGGACCCAGCTGTGTGTCCCTAAAGAGTGACCGGTCTAATGTATGCAGGGGAGGAATCATAAACTGGGGTTAATGTTCAGACTCTGAGCTTCATGGTGTGGGATGACTCATCAGTGTACAGGTACATATCTGTAAATCAGCACATCGTTAAAGTTCTATGTTTTCCATCAGTTCTCTCAGACAGTGTAAATGTGATGTATTCAAGTGTTTTTGTATTCTAGTTTAGATCATGATGGCCTGCAGCTTAAAAACTGTAAAACTACATATCTCAAAATATGAGAATATTTCATAGGATCAATCAGAACTGTTGGAACAGCAAGGGGCAACAGGCCACAGGTAGGCCGCCTGCTTCAAGGACTGTAGTCGTCCATCATTGATCTGGTAAGCTGAAGCAGCGTCCCGATGTCTTCTGACTTTAACTCGTGGAGTCATTTTCAGCTGTGAACGTACGTTTGATCCAACTTCTCGTCTTTGCTCTGTTGTTCTCATGAATGAAGGATCTGATTTAGGAACGGGGGGAAGTTTGGAAAAAGTGAGTCCACATCAGTGTCCTCAGGATCTGCTGTCTGATCTCAGTGGTCCTGACGCCGTATATGATGGGGTTGAAACAGCTCGGGAACAGCAGGTACATGGTGCTGAAGAAGACCCGGACGCCTGCAGGGAGACCGTTTCTGATCCGGTACGACAGGAAAGCTACAAGTGCGATGGTCAGACTGACGGTGATGACCACGATGTGTGTCACACAGGTGTGAAGGGCTTTGACCCCGGACTTTCCTGAACCCAGCACCGAGCTGAATATGACCACGTATGAGGCGGCGATGAAGACGAAGTCGGCTACAGGGATTAGAAACGCAGTCAGTAACCCCACCAGGTTGTTGATGGAGGTGCTCCCACAGGCCAGCTGCACCAACGCCATGTGCTCACAGAAACAGTGGTTCATCACTTCCCCAACACAGAACGACAACCTTCCTGCCAGACCGACCATCAGCGTGTTCAGGAAGAAGTTTCTGAACACCACGGGGATCACAAACTTCAGGAATCCTGGTAAAGCCATGCGCTCATGGTAGAAGAGGGGCGTGCAGATGGCAAAGTATCTGTCCACAGCCATCCAGACCAGCAGCGTGGACTGAAAGGCTCCGACAAAATGAATGAAATGCATCTGAACCAGGCAGCCAATCAGAGAGATCCCCTTCCAGTCAAACAGGAAGCTCAGCAGCATGTTGGGGACGAAGAACAGAGGGAGGCTCAGGTCCACGCACGCCATGCCAGCGATGAGGATGAACATGGGGGAGTGGAGGCTCCTCTGTGATATGATGACGTACAGCAGCAGAGAGTTGGCCAACAGTGACAGGACAAACATGATGAAGAACGGGAGGAAGAGGACGGGCCTCAGAGCTCCCAGCTCACTGAAGCCATCCAGGATGAAGACTCTGTAAGAGGAGACGTTCTCCATCCTCCCTCCTCCGGGTTCTGGGTTTCAGTTCAGAGAGTCTGAAAAGAAAGAGAAAACAGAGAAGGTGTTTGACAGCTGACGGTGAGATCTACAGAGCCGACCAAACTCTCCAATGAGCTCAGAACACACTGCTCAACGAGAGGATTCAACAGATCCACCGTCGTCCACATTGAAAGTCCAAATAGAACAGCAAAGGGAAGATTTGTCCTCACACCTACCTGCTGAGGTGATGGAATATAGAATAGAATGCCTTTATTGTCATTGTGTGACTTTCATACAATGAAATTAGGAAGGAGGAGGAGGAGTCCAGGCTGGGACTGTCCTGAGAGATATCCTGAGCTAACAGTCAGCTGTGTGTTCAGACTCACACACCTCACACACAGACTGTGTTCAGACTCACACACCTCACACACAGACTGTGTTCAGACTCACACACCTCACACACAGACTGTGTTCAGACTCACACACCTCACACACAGACTGTGTTCAGATTCACAAACCTCACACACAGACTGTGTTCAGACTCACACACCTCACACACAGACTGTGTTCAGACTCACACACCTCACACACAGACTGTGTTCAGACTCACACACCTCAAACACAGACTGTGTTCAGACTCACACACCTCACACACAGACTGTGTTCAGACTCACCTCACCTACAGACTGTGTGTTCAGACTCACCTCACACACCTCACACACAGACTGTGTTCAGACTCACACACCTCACACACAGACTGTGTTCAGACTCACACACCTCACACACAGACTGTGTGTTCAGACTCACACACCTCACACACAGACTGTGTTCAGACTCACACACCTCACACACAGACTGTGTTCAGACTCACACACCTCACACACAGACTGTGTGTTCAGACTCACACACCTCACACACAGACTGTGTGTTCAGACTCACACACCTCACACACAGACTGTGTGTTCAGACTCACACACCTCACACACAGACTGTGTGTTCAGACTCACACACCTCACACACAGACTGTGTGTTCAGACTCACCTCACACACAGACTGTGTTCAGACTCACCTCACACACAGACTGTGTGTTCAGACTCACACACCTCACACACAGACTGTGTGTTCAGACTCACACACCTCACACACAGACTGTGTGTTCAGACTCACTCACCTCACACACAGACTGTGTGTTCAGACTCACCTCACACACAGACTGTGTTCAGACTCACCTCACACACAGACTGTGTGTTCAGACTCACACACCTCACACACAGACTGTGTGTTCAGACTCACACACCTCACACACAGACTGTGTTCAGACTCACACACCTCACACACAGACTGTGTTCAGACTCACACACCTCACACACAGACTGTGTTCAGACTCACCTCACACACAGACTGTGTTCAGACTCACACACCTCACACACAGACTGTGTTCAGACTCACACACCTCACACACAGACTGTGTTCAGACTCACGACTCACCTCACATACAGACTGTGTTCAGACTCACACACCTCACACACAGACTGTGTTCAGACTCACACACCTCACACACAGACTGTGTTCAGACTCACACACCTCACACACAGACTGTGTGTTCAGACTCACCTCACACACAGACTGTGTTCAGACTCACACACCTCACACACAGACTGTGTTCAGACTCACACACCTCACACACAGACTGTGTTCAGACTCACGACTCACCTCACACACAGACTGTGTTCAGACTCACACACCTCACACACAGACTGTGTTCAGTCTCACACACCTCACACACAGACTGTGTTCAGACTCACACACCTCACACACAGACTGTGTTCAGACTCACCTCACCCACAGACTGTGTTCAGACTCACCTCACACACACACAGACTGTGTGCAGACTCACACACCTCACACACAGACTGTGTTCAGACTCACACACCTCACACACAGACTGTGTTCAGACTCACACACCTCACACACAGACTGTTACCTGTAGATGTATTTCTGCTCTTGTTTTCTTCAGTTCAGCTGTGAATCTGATGTCTGCCTGAGCAGTGTGCGCCCCCTGCAGCGTGCAGCACATCATTTTAAATACTCTGTGATGTTTAGAGTGAAGTTCAACACGTTTCTCTGTGAACATTAGAGAAAAGTCTGACCTTCAGGGTCACCAGCCGTCAGCCGGGACATCCCGTGTTTCAAACTGGATTGATTGACCTGAACGGGACGTTCTCTCTCTGAGACCAGCAGACCACACTTCACTGATCCTAGATCAGATCTGACACGGACAGTAGCCCATCATGCACAGATCACATCCATCAAGTGACACCTGTCGTCCAATCACAACCCCCTCAGGTGATGCACCTACAGCCTCTAAAGCACCAAGTCTCACTGAAATGAGTCAGGGACTCGTGGACGGGGTTGTTCAGTCGGCTGGAGGTGCACAGGTGAGATGAAATGAGGACCAATCAGCTGCTTCAACAAGCAACAGGGAGCAGAGAAGACCAGGGTCAGGCCTCCTGCACTTCATGCTGCCAGGTGTTTCAACAGGTCACACGGGTGTGAGCTGACAGAGCGGCACTGAAGGCCACACTAACAACAGCTGCTGCAGTAACGCTGCTTTCATGTCACATGATCCAGCCTGAAGCCGTCACAGCTTTAGGGAGCATCCACACGAGTCACGCCTCCCTGTAGACTTTAAATTACTGTGAGGCTCCAACCTGAGGTTTATCTCATCCTTCTGTTCAGAGGGGTCAGTGAGGGTCACTGACGGACTCATTCACTTCACCTTTCACTCACACAGAGACGGTCATGGTTTCTCCTCTCTGTCATGAACATATCTGAGGTTACTCTCAGATTGGGCTCTGAGGGTTTTTAAAGCTGTAGTCACACAACAGATCAAATACAGTTCTACCTCATCCACAACATTCACACATCAGAGCCACTCAGACGGCTGCAGCACCGAGCTCAGACTAAACATTTTGTCTGATTTGGTATAGAAACAGTCACCAACCCTTCCTGTCAGCGTTTCACGGTCGACCCTGACGGAGAAGTCAGCCTGAGGTTAGTCTGAAAACCTTCAACAGAGTCAAACATGAACCCAAGTGTTTCCTCCCTGCAGCCTTTCTCACTCCGTCTCATGGAGTCGTTTCAGAGCAGCAGAGGAGAACGTCACAAACAAACCACCTGATCCTCTCATGAAGGACAAGGATCCGTGTCAACACACCGACAGAAACCTCCACTCTGAAAACAAACCTTTGAACACCTTCACCAGAAAATACACGTCACATAAAACCTTTCACTCTGACGCTGAGTGATGCCAGGATGTGACCATAAATGTGTCTTCACCTACAGACACATGGTAACCTTCATACTTACATGCACACTTATATATACACACATCCTTTTCTTACACCTCACGCACATTGCTTCTTACTTGTTCCCTTTGTTCTATTTTATGTTTATATGTCTATTTGTGACTGTAGTTTACATGTGTGTGTGTTCCTGTTGTGCCTCTTGGTCAGGTCATGTTTGGAAGTGAGAACTGGTTCTCAAACATTTTTTACCTGGTAAAATAAAGGTAAAAAAAAAGAGCAGACAGAGCGCAGAGGGGCTGAAGGTCAATCTTATCAGAGAGAACCACACGCTGAACTCCCCCACACCATCATGCAGACTAAAGCAGGAGTCAGAGTCAGCTTCTCTGCAGCCTGTTTGAACCATGTGAGTTCAGCATGTTGAACACAAACAGCACAAAGACAGCAGCAGCTCAGAATCAGGAGATCAGTTCAGTCTGATGATCACTGCTCTGGATCCAGGATGTGTGACGGTCAGCCTGAGGAGCTGCTCACCCTCCAGCTCGAACAGATCAGCAGCTGTTACTTCAGCCGGAGTCTGTCCGCGTCCCATCTGCAGGTGGATGATGTCAGCTGCTGATTCTGGTTCATCCATCCCTCCGTCCACCTGTCCCTGCTGAGCACTGACTTTAATACCCTCCGTCTGACGCTGCCATTGGCTGCAGAGACAAAGTCCAATCCCCCAACAGAGCGCAGCAGCATCTCTGCAACAACACCAGAGTTCAGACAAACTTTTTAAAAGTCAATGAAGTTTGGCAGGTCAGAGGTCAGAGGTTATTCTAATGATGACATCACCAGTTTCCAGCCCCGCTACATTCTCTTCCTGCTTGTGTACAGGAAGCTGTGGCGACTCTGAGCATGTTACTATCATTAAGAAGACACTATGTCTGGTTGTCTGTACTTTTGAAAGATGCGGTCATATGTTTGAATCATGAAGGAGAGCATTTCATCATGTCTGTGTCTGCTGGAACACATCAGACATGTCCTGTGTGACCGGCTGTGTCTCTCTGCTGGACCTGGAGGATGAGTCTCTTTATCTCTGGTGCAGGACGGGAGCCCCGGCCTCACAGGTCTCCCTCACTCTGTTTCTCTTTAATGTTGGAGCTGATGTCAGTTTTGAATTTTAAACGCCTTTGAATTTCTGGCACTATATATTTAGTTATGCATTACAATTTTTTGCCTGTGAATTCAACTCTTTGAATTTCCACCATCATTTTTCAGTGTTCATAAATTCAGAATGAAAATATTTAAGATATTAAAATCATTAGACCAAATTCAGATGCCAAAATATCAAAAATATATTAGTTGAATTTTACAAACTGAAATATTTTAATAATACTGAATATTTTTAAATCTAAAATGAAAGACCTTGAAGCTGAATCTTCAGGATGTCGTTGTTTTTAGTGTATCTTGTTACAACTGCCTCCTAGGTAACAGCTCTTTCTGTGACATACAAATCAAGTGTTCTTCGGTTCTCTGTGTGTCTATGTCTGTAACTCTGTGTTTTTTGCTGCTGACTGTCTCGGCCAGGTCTACCTTGAAAAAACGTTCTTTGATCTCAATGGGACCAACCTGGTTAAATAAAGGTTAAATTAAAATAAAATAAGCACTTAAAACGCTGAAAAATGAAAGTTGAAGTTAGTTTTAGAAAATTTGAAGAGGTGACTTCTGAAGCAAACAAATTCAGATCCATAACATAACAACAGTCCATGTTTCCATACATGTGTATGTGGTCTTACCAGAAGGCCACCTCCAATATGGCGGCGACATTGACGTATGACCAGTTAGTCAATGCAGCATCATTTCTATGGTTGGCACTTTCCCGCTACAAACAGAACAGAATAAAAAGAGACATCACTAAACGGGTTCTTCTTTAGCTCAGTGCTAAGCATGTTAATGTATATTAGACCATAATGTAAACATCTGGAGCACTCTTTAAATGATCTCTGGATGCTGTAAAACTTTATGTCTGTATGTGGAACAGATAATATCCAAGCTTTCCTTCTTCAGGGAACCTAGAGAAACTTAATCCTGATCCTTCACCATGTCTGTGGTGATAACTGTATAAAGGTAAGCTACATTAACAGAAGTTTAACTGTATAAAGGTAAGCTACATTAACAGAAGTTTAACTGTATAAAGGTAAGCTAACAGAAGTTTAACTGTATAAAGGTACGCTACATTAACAGAAGTTTAACTGTATGAAGGTAAGCTAACAGAAGTTTAACTGTATAAAGGTAAGCTAACAGAAGTTGAACTGTATAAAGGTAAGCTACATTAACAGAAGTTTAACTGTATAAAGGTAAGCTAACAGAAGTTTAACTGTATAAAGGTAAGCTAACAGAAGTTTCACTGTATAAAGGTCAGCTAACAGAAGTTTCACTGTATAAAGGTAAGCTAACAGAAGTTTCACTGTATAAAGGTAAGCTAACAGAAGTTTCACTGTATAAAGGTAAGCTACATTAACAGAAGTTTAACTGTATAAAGGTAAGCTAACAGAAGTTTATCTGTATAAAGGTAAGCTAACAGAAGTTTATCTGTATAAAGGTAAGCTAACAGAAGTTTAACTGTATAAAGGTAAGCTACATTAACAGAAGTTGAACTGTATAAAGGTAAGCTAACAGAAGTTTAACTGTATAAAGGTTAGCTACATTAACAGAAGTTTAACTGTATAAAGGTAAGCTAACAGAAGTTTTACTGTATAAAGGTAAGCTAACAGAAGTTGAACCGTATAAAGGTAAGCTAACAGAAGTTGAACCGTATAAAGGTAAGTTAACAGAAGTTGAACTGTATAAAGGTAAGCTAACAGAAGTTGAACCGTATAAAGGTAAGCTAACAGAAGTTGAACCGTATAAAGGTAAGCTAACAGAAGTTGAACCGTATAAAGGTAAGTTAACAGAAGTTTAACTGTATAAAGGTAAGCTAACAGAAGTTTCACTGTATAAAGGTAAGCTAACAGAAGTTGAACCGTATAAAGGTAAGCTAACAGAAGTTGAACCGTATAAAGGTAAGTTAACAGAAGTTGAACTGTATAAAGGTAAGCTAACAGAAGTTGAACCGTATAAAGGTAAGCTAACAGAAGTTGAACCGTATAAAGGTAAGCTAACAGAAGTTGAACCGTATAAAGGTAAGTTAACAGAAGTTTAACTGTATAAAGGTACGCTACATTAACAGAAGTTTAACTGTATGAAGGTAAGCTAACAGAAGTTTAACTGTATAAAGGTAAGCTAACAGAAGTTGAACTGTATAAAGGTAAGCTACATTAACAGAAGTTTAACTGTATAAAGGTAAGCTAACAGAAGTTTAACTGTATAAAGGTAAGCTAACAGAAGTTTAACTGTATAAAGGTAAGCTAACAGAAGTTTCACTGTATAAAGGTCAGTTAACAGAAGTTTCACTGTATAAAGGTAAGCTAACAGAAGTTTCACTGTATAAAGGTAAGCTAACAGAAGTTTCACTGTATAAAGGTAAGCTACATTAACAGAAGTTTAACTGTATAAAGGTAAGCTAACAGAAGTTTATCTGTATAAAGGTAAGCTAACAGAAGTTTAACTGTATAAAGGTAAGCTACATTAACAGAAGTTGAACTGTATAAAGGTAAGCTAACAGAAGTTTAACTGTATAAAGGTCAGCTAACAGAAGTTTAACTGTATAAAGGTTGGCTACATTAACAGAAGTTTAACTGTATAAAGGTAAGCTAACAGAAGTTTCACTGTATAAAGGTAAGCTAACAGAAGTTGAACCGTATAAAGGTAAGCTAACAGAAGTTGAACCGTATAAAGGTAAGCTAACAGAAGTTTCACTGTATAAAGGTATGCTAACAGAAGTTGAACTGTATAAAGGTAAGTTACATTAACATAAACTTTACAGTACAGTATGAATAAATAAACAAAATAAAAAAAGTTTTAATCAGGTTGAAAAATATTGGAGGATAAGCGAGTCTTTTTGAGTGAGGACACATCAATTTAAAACAACTGAAATTCATCTGAAAAATGACTCATTTAATAACAGAACTGAGGTAAGCGTGTGGCTAAGAATACAAATAGACATTATTAATAAAACTGCATTATTACCAAAAACAGATTGTTTCACTTGAAGTCATTGTGTCCTAGTACCGCTATCGCTGCACTCTTTGCGCCCCCTGAACCCCCTCGCTCCACTTGTTTGCTGGAAATATCATCACTTTGATCCTGGACAGAGATTCTACTGAAAACCGTCAGCTGCTGAGTTCATGATTTTATTCACTGCACAGGTAAGTGATGTCTGGAGTCACCTGAGCACAGATCAATCAAACCGAGCTAACACTGCTGATTACAGGAGAGATTTCATTACAGATGATAACCTGCTAACGTTTACAGGGTTATGTTTAGAGAACATGCTCCTCTTTGAATACTAGTCTCACATGTTTTAGAGAAAAGATGGATGAATTCACTTCCGTGTATTTGATCTTGAATAGGACACTTAATATATCTGAAATATGAACATAAGTTACAGGGAGGTAAATAAGTCTCAGTGTTTGTTGATGTATCACACTGTAAGTTTCATACTGCACTCTGATTGGTTCCTAACTAGTGATGAGGTCATAAGTCCTGCAGGTAGGTCCAGGTGGGTTAAACATAAGTAAAGTAAGAGTGGGTGGATGTAAAGGACAGAGTTTAAAGCTCTGTGATGAAATGCTGCCCAGCCTCTGACGTCACTTTTTGTGTCCACATGCTTTCTTTTTTACAATCCTTATAATGTAAGTGTCTGTTTTTTGTATTCAGTGCTGCTCATACGGGCCTTAAATTGCCCCCCGGGGACAAATACAGTTTTTTTAATTGAAATGGAATTGAATTGAATAATGAAGGAACCAGATATTTACTAACAGCCGCTTTATTACAGACGATCAATGCAGGCCTTGAACTCAGCACAGGTAAGCGTGTTAGATGTGACTGAGGGAGAACAGGGAGCCTCCACTGTCCACTTTATGCAGACCTGCAGTTATTTCACATTGTGTCACCTCTGAAGAAGAAGAAGTATAAATACACAGGTTCAAACACAGGTATGAATGAAGGCAAACTTGTTTCTCATTGGTCAGTTCTTTGACACTCAGCCTGTCTGAGATTGACTGAGAGCTGAGCTGAGAATCTGTCTCCTTCCTACAGAAAGCTAGACTGCCCTCTAGAGGCAGAGAGCAGCAAGTACAGTCACAGTAAAGGATGAAGCAGCTGACAGGGAGGCAGAGAGGCTGTGTCTGAGAATCAGAGATATAAAACCTGAACCACTTCAATATGTTGATTTATTGTCTGAATGTATCTCTGAGTAATATTCATATTTAAATACATCCCATCCATTCACATTTAAATGTATAATATAAAGGTAGTTTAACAACCAGTTCAAGTGAATTCATCTCCAGTCAAAGGTTACTGAGATCTATGCTAAGCTAGTTAGCTTTAACAGGAGTTTTACATTGTAGAAAACAGACTGAACATTAAAGAGGTGACTTCATCTACATTTTCTATTTACAGGAAACAGCCAGGGGTTGATCAGTTAGCAGCTTAGCTAGTACCTCTAGCTAAAGCTAACTGTGCTATATAAACAGCTAGCTTAACCTTGCTGAAACTTGACCAGTGTAGCTTCAGATGTGTAGTTTCCTGGATGAATGTGAAGCCTGCAGGTAGTTTACAGATTACAGATTACAGATTACACCGTTAATTTGAGTCGGTACAGATTAAAAGGCGTTTCCCAGAAATGAAACTTTCTCTGCTCAGATGTGTTTTTGAAAAAGTAACGCTCACGTCAGAAAGTCAGATTCAGGTCAGCGCTCAGGTTGGGTCACACATTGAGTCCCTGCGTTCAGCCTTTGTTTGCTGGTATGAAGATAAAAACATGGTCTCCACACTCTGCGTTCATAAGCAGACGTGTGTTTGTAGAGATTATTATGGGATACGCTGTAAACATGGAGGTGGCTCTGCTGTCGTCCTCTCAAAGTACAAAGCCTCATGTTTCCAGCGTCTGTGCGCTCTGTGTTTGTGTGTGTGTGTAGTTGTGTGTGTGTGTGTTTGTGTTTGTGTTTGTGTGTGTGTGTGTGAGAAGAAGCTTAACTGTGTAGCTGTAGTCAGCTACTGAAGCTAGCTAGTTAATGCTGCTGCTCATGTCAGCTTCATGATGTACTCAGTGTTCAGGGCCTTATTATTTGTTCCTCACAATAACAACAGGTTAAAGTGAATGCTAAGGCCTGCTGGATTTATGAAGCTTTAGATACGGTTCCTGAGTCTTCCTGCTGGTCTGCAGGTTTTACTCAGTACCTTTGTCTGAACCACGCCGTCTCTTCTTGTGTTTGAGGAAGTCGTTTCCGATGTGGTTGTTACGCATGTGGATGTTGAAATGTGATTTATTTTACAGCCGTGGTAACTGATGTCCTGATTACTGAAGCTCTTCAAACCAGGTATAATTTTTAAAACTGTGCTCACGCAGACTTAGTGTAAAAAACATGAAATATGATCTGACTTCAGTTCACCCTCCCGCCACCTGAGTCGCCAATTTCCCCCGCCTCCAAAACGTGCGTATGTCTGCGTCACAGTTTGCTTACCTGTCCGCACATTATCCGTCGTGTTTCTGTTTTACAGATCTCAAACTGAGCGTGAGAAGTGGCGTACGTGAATTTCAGGCCCTGTTTTGTTACTTCACAGTGTTAATAAATGACACCCTGTTTGACCCTGTTTGGGCTTTTTAAAAACATTTGATGTTTTATTTCTAGTTGTAAAAACTGATCATACTTGTTGAAGTTATGATAGAGTGCATATTGACTGTACTGAATGTAATCCCTCTTACTTTAGGGCAAAGTCTCCTCATAAAGAAACAACCTGCATGGAAATAACCAAAGTCCTGGAAACAATGACCTGATTCTAACTGAGTGAGAGACGTTAGTGAAAGTTGATTTCCTAATTACTTAAAGACGTGATTGTCCTTGTTTGGGTCTGAGTGTGATGTGAGGTGGACAGAGAGAGGGCGCTGGGACTCTGGTGTCATCATGTTTACAGTATCATTGCACAGTAACGAGACCCAACGGAGCTCTGCCCTTCATCACACTCATCATCAGCAGCTCTATCTGCTGCTCAACAGACCCCGGAGACGTCAGTGTGGACACTTGGACACCGTGGAGGCTGTAATCAGCCTCGCAAACAGGCTAATGAGCTCCCCCGTGGAGCAGCTTCATGCAGTGGCGGTTCTGGGGAGGGGCCAACAGGGGCCAGTGCTCCTGTAAAACTGAACCTGGACCCCCCCTGTGGCCCCCCCTCCACACCAAAATAATATTATACAATAAAAAAAGCTTCGGTATTGCGCCGATGTTACAGGCGGAACACATGCGTGTGGCACTTGGTTCCAGTCCCTTAGAGCACTAAGGGACTCATGTTGAGTGTAAACAGCCAAACAGCTGCTGTCAGTCTGCATGTTGATATAGTACACAGTAGTATATATATATGTCTAGTATATAGGGATGCACTGATGTTTTGCCAGTTTGTTCTCAGCCGGTCCTCGCCTTTCTCAGTCTCTTTTGTCAGGGTTGAATGTGTCCCTCTGACAGTGTTGTAGTACTCGAGTCCAGGTCACCTTTTGCAGGACTTGTGACTTGGACTTGGACTTGAGCACTGATGACTCGTGACTTGGACTTGGACTTGAGCACTGATGACTCGTGACTTGACTTGGACTTGAGCGCTGATGACTCGTGACTTGGACTTGGACTCGAGCACTGATGACTCGTGACTTGGACTTGGACTTGAGCACTGATGACTCGTGACTTGACTTGGACTCGAGCGCTGATGACTCGTGACTTGACTTGGACTCGAGCGCTGATGACTCGTGACTTGGACTTGGACTCGAGCACTGATGACTCGTGACTTGACTTGGACTCAAGCGCTGATGACTCGGACTTGGGGTCAGACTCGAGCATTGACTGCAAAAGGACCCGGATGATAGAGAGGAGGACTCGGGCTTATATATTGATCCAGACTGTTTTAATGTTCATGTTAGATTTTGTATGTTTCATAAAATGTATTCCGTTCAGAGCGAGGGCTGGCATCAGTGTCCGCCTGCATGCGCGTGCACGTGACGTCTGCCAGGATTAAAAGACGCTACCAGCCGTGCATTTTACTTTCAAAGATTTCACAGTAAATGCAGCGAGAGCAGAGCGACATGTTGGAGATTTAAGAGACCCATCAAGGAAAGAGACCAGCTCAAACTTTAACAGACATCTGGACAGGATGAACCCAAAAGTGAGAGAGATGTTTCTTGAGACCGTTCATCACTTTACTGTGTTAGTATAACGGTAATATTAGAGACTAAAATAACTAAACCAAAGTTATTAAGTTGTTTGATTTATTGTTAGTTTATTGGACCCCAGCAGTGATCCCAGTGCAGCAGAATCTCTGAGCGCGTCCCCTCATCAACTGAAGCGCAGCTGAAGCGCATTTACGCACGTCACACAGCGCTGTGACATCATTCATAAATTAATCTCCAGACACACCGGCCGGATTTCATTAGAATCTCACTGCAGTGGCAGTCAGACCTCGTCAATTTACTAAAATCAAACCTGAAAATCAAACCGGCCACGGCGCTGGGGGAGAGCAGATCGTACAGGATCAGACACATTTCAAATGTCCAGTAAAAACTTCAGATTCTCTGAAGTCTTATTAAACAAGATAGATTCTCATTAAACAGTCTGTAGCGTCCTCGTGCTCTAACGTCTTCTGGTAAAAAAAACAACAACATTCACCTCTCCCTGTGTCCGCCCCTCCTATCTTACCTGCCCATCCAGGTGAAAACAATCAAACTATCAAAATGCTTACTAAAATAAAATAATGATAATGCACATGACATTACCCTTAATATAAACAACAACATATAAATGACATAAAGTAAAATGATTAGGAATATATTAGAATCATTTATATTTATGGCATAAAATGATGGAAATAGCTCCAACACTAATGTTAATTAAATAAATGTGTTTCCTACACATCCAAAAGGTCCCACACAGCCAGACCAGGTCCCACACAGCCAGACCAGGTCCACACAGCCAGTCTAACAGTCAATAGTTTGGATTCAAACGGCTGCCCTCCTTGTAATATATAATATTATCGGTGAGGACTCGACTTGGACTCGGACTCGGACTCGTATTTTTCTCTGGTGACTTGGACTCGGACTCGGACTGGAACACAGAGGACTGAGGACTCGACTCGAACTCGGATTTGGGGACTCGACTACAACACTGCCCTCTGACAACACCCTTGGCCCCAGCCTGCCCCCCCCAGTAAAATTGGTCTAGAACCGCCACTGTCTTCATGCCTTCACTCTGAGGCCTATCTGTGTGTAGTCCACGGGGTCTCTCTGTGCATACCATGTCCAGAACATGGGGAAACTCCACTTTTATCTCAGCTTTCACATTCAGAACAGGTTCTTTGTTTTGAACTTGTTCTGAAGAGATTTTAGTGCTCTACATAGAGCGAGTTAGGAGTGAAACTCTAGCAGTGCAAATACATATAATATATGAAACTATAGAACAACAGTACAATGATATCAATGTTACACATGATAGTTACCTGAGGTGCAGGTTGTTAGCAACTTGAGTGAGTGTTCATGAGTCTCAGTGATTTTTGGTGTTGAGTGAACAGCTGTTCAGAAAAGTCGTTTGAATCTGGATGTGTGTTTTAGTTGACCTGCAGGGCCTGACAGAGAGTCACAGTGCTGGGATGTGTAGAGTCTGTAATGATGTTATCTGCTCTGCAGAGGTGGAGTGAGGTGGTGATGTTCTCAGATGGTTTAATCTGAACATTTGAAGGCCTAAAGAGGCGACCATATCTGAGTTAGTCTGTGAAGCAGCCTATTTTTCAATCATTATGAATCCTCCCCATCTTTGATCTTCACCGTCTACAAACTAATATTTTTGTCTTTCAATACATTCACAACTTACTCCCAGTAAGCTTTCAGATTGTATTTCAGTTTAACTCTCAGATCCATCTTTACCAAACAAGGTCTGCAATTAAACTCCATCCAGCTTTCTTTTGGACAACATTTTCTCAGTTTTCCATCAGATACAGAGGCCCTCACTTTTGGAACAGTTTACCTGGTCATATAACAAGTAACACAAATTTCAACTCATTCAAGAAACAAACCATAAAACTTCTATTAGCTGAGTTAAAGGTGACATATCATGCAAAATCGACTTTTTAATGGTTCTCTACCTGAAATATTTGTCCCTGTCTACAAACCCCCCGAGAATAAAAAGAATCCATTCTGCCCCTGTTCTGATCTCTCCACCTTTCTGTAAATGTGTGTGAAACCAGCCGTTTCAGTTTTCAGTGTTTTTCATACGTCACAACGACATCCAGTCTGTAATGAAAGTCAGAGCTCGGAGCTTGTTCAGCCCATAGACTGTATAAAATACAACTCAACCCCTCCTCTGTTTTTCATTCCCTGCACACATGTGAGCTAACAAGGAGCTTAGGAGGGAGGCATGCTAGTTGTAGGCTGTCTTAATAAACACAAAGGTCGGTTTTACTCCCCACGTCTGCAGATTTGAAGATCTAGTGGATGATTTTTATTTATCATGGATAAGTGCTAGCGCTAGTTAGCATAGCCACATAGCTACATGTTTGTAGCTGTGTACCAAGACACACGTCGACATGCTGACAAATAAAACAACAAGAAACACTAAATCTGTGACCAATCCTTCAGAAAGGTCCTGCTGCAGGCACCTCTCCATCAAGATCAGATTCTGGATCAGATTCAGAGGGTTGAAGTAACGTGGGTCTGTGAGCAGCCGTGTATATTCAGCCAACATGTAAACATTAGATCAACGTGCTGGACAGCTGAGGCCACATCCACTTCCCGAGGGGGCGTGGTCAGAGAGAAAACAGAGTGTTCTGAGCAGGGTGGAAAAAGAGGGGTTTTCAGGCATGCCAAAATCTGATTTCAAAGTGTTTTTTTGAGCATAAACTTTAAAGACATGTTTTGGGAACCTCTTAGACCAATATATATTGATGAAAATGAGCATCATATGTCACCTTTAAGTAATGCAACGTGATTCAATTTTACTGCATATTTACAAACACATAATCTCCCTACTTTCCCAACTTATAAATAAATATTTAGTTCTTTTGTGTTTTGTTTGTTTTTTAACTTTCCCTTCTTTTCTTTTCATCATTGTTTTAAATATGAATCCCTCTTATTAATCTTTTTTGTTTTGTATGTAGATATTCTGTTTCTACATTTATATTTTGTCTTTGTGTTGATTATTTTCTATGGAGGGCCACTTGACAAGCCTGTTAGGGTGTTTTTGGCTCCTCCTACACATAACAAGTTAGTGGTTAATTTTATTATTGAAATTTTACCAGTAGGTGGTGCTATTACAAAGACTGAATATTATCATGTTGTGTGTGGGGGGGTTACTTTACTTTGGTGTAAGGCAGTTTGGACCCTATGTTTGACTTACAGCAACTTCCTGTTTCATTGTGAGTCATAAAACTTGGACAAGCCGCCACAGCTGTGACCTTTGAGTTTTTTTTTTACATGACTTTGAAAACTCTTCATTGAAAAGTCTCTTCTAACTTTAAACAAAATCCAAGCTATACTTGATGTTCCCTCAATGAGGAGTTAATCCAAAGAGGCCCCTGGAAATGACTAAAAATACTCTGCTTTCTGCCTAAAAAAACACCTACTTACGGTGCAGTCTTGCAGGTTTTTGTAATGGAGCATGGTGATGGTCTGAGCATACCTGATCAAATATAAATAGGATGCGGCCAACAGAATAAGAATCAGAAGTGATTATATGGTAGCCAGAAGGTGGTGCTGGGACTACTGTGACGAACATCTCTGTGCTCAGACTGGGACTCCTGACTAGCACATGAAATGTAGTCCCTGAGTAAATCCTCCAAAGAACTATTTAAGAAGAAACTGGGCTCTGGTTCCTCATACATACAGAGGCTCAGGTCCTGGTTCATCCTCAGCCCCCCCGGCCTGGCTGCATGTCATCCTCAGTCTTTTGCTCTATTTCATATTCCACCCACTGTCCCTAAATAATAACGACCTATGGAAAAACTTAATCCTACTAATAGACGAGACGTTTAAATGTTCACAGATGTTCATGTGGACTTTATCAAACATTCCCCCCGTTTCCCCGGAAGAACATACTTTTATAAACCATGTGTATTTTGGACATCTTTAATCCGTACAGTAAAGGGTTGATGAGTGGTTGTTCTGTCAGCCAGTATAACAACAAAAAGATACGCAGCATATTTGGTAAACGGTAAAGGTTAAACCTGCTCTGTACGAGCTCAAAGAAACACCCAGAAGAGAAGTTGAGCAGTGAGGCCAGGTGAGGGGTGCAGGTCCTGACTGCTTTCTGTCTGGTCTGTTTGGAGCCAGAGAAACAGACTTTAAGGATCTTAATGTAGGTATAAATGATGAGAGCTATTAGACCAAAGATTACTGTAAACAAGTGACAAAGTCCAACCATATTATTGACTGTTGTGTCTGAGCAGGCCAGTTTGACAATGTAATAGTTATCACAGTAAACTTTGTTAATGATGCTGAGTAGAACTCAAGGACACTGTGTAAACAACAGAAAGACAGGCGGCTAACCATGACACTGCAATAAGCAAAAACCCTTTGTGGGTGCTTTGTGAATTAGACATTTACAGTTGAGGTCTTTTGGTCTCATTTGCACAGATTCAGCAGCTGCAAAAGATGCACAATCTCCTAATGAATCAGGACCTGAGAGTTAACTCAGAGCCTTGTAGTGCTATTTGACAATGGAAAGGCAGTCTGTAGTTTGCTGGAGACTATTCTCAGCATGAAAAAGTAAGACATCTTTCTGTGGAGCAAGCAGTGATCTGGCTCTGACTAAAACAGCTTAACTGATGTTGGTAGTGAAGGAATCGGATGCATCAGAGGATGGAACTATTGCTATAACCTCAGATGATAAATAAATGACCCATAGTTGGTTGCTTTGTGCCATGTTTTATATCTACAGCTCTAAAATGCAACAGCTTTACTGTCACACTATGTTGCAAGAAAAATGTGTAAGCAAACAAGCTTTGGAGGAATCAATATCAGGAAACTTCCCTCTAAGACAATCAGCCAGTCAGTCTAATATTTGTCTAGCACCAGTTCATAAGAACTGTTATATCAGGACACTTTCCATGAAGACATTTCACAGAAAGAGCAGATCTAGACTGGACTCTTAAATAAAATAATCATTGTGCATCAATCCACTTTATTTATACAGCTTCAAATAGCATTTAGACATGCAGAACACTTTACCAAAACCTTACTGTGTTGAAGTCAGAGCTGTTGGCTCAGGGCAAATGGAACTGTCAACACATTAAACACATACACAGTTCATCTAAATGAGACACACTAGGATTCAACAAGTGTTTACATTTGCTCTTCAAAAACCAGCTCAGCTGTTTGTGCTGTTATCAAGTGCATGTTTCATTTCTTGTATGACAGTACAGTGACCCTTAGACATCAAGAAAACTGGACTCATTAAAAGGTATTCATAAATATTTGATCTCAACGATTGAGTTGGATAATCAGAGCTTTAGAACAAAACAGGCTTTTACATATATTGAATATTTTGGACATTTTCAGGCCGTACATGACCGGGTTTAGGATCGGCTGACATGTAAGAAGGTATAAGGACAAAATTATGGACAGCAGACTTGGTACTCCGCTCATATTCAGCCTGCTCTGAATAATCTCAATGCAAATTCCAAAAGTAAAGTTGAGCAGAGAGGCCAGGTGAGGTGTGCAGGTACTGACAGCTTTCTGTCTGGTCTGTTTGGAACCAGAGAAACAAACTTTAAGAATCCTCATGTAAGTGTAAAAGATCCAAATCAGAGGAGCACATATTCTGATTATGCTTATAACTATACCGTAAATGTTATTTATTGTGGTGTCAGAGCAGGCCAGTTTAACTATGGAGTAGTTATTACAATAAACATTGTCAATAATGTTCCCACACAGCTGCAGAGTAGAACGCAAGGACACTGTGCAAGCAACAGAAAGACAAGCAGTTAACCATGACACTGTAATAAGCACGGCAACCTTTTTAAATGTCATAAGAGAGATATATTGCAGAGGATAACAGATGGCAAGATATCTGTCATAAGAAATGACGGCTAAAATAAAAAACTCTACATATATATATGAGTACACACAGAAGATCTGCAGGAAACACAAAGGAACAGAAACAGTGTGACTGTCAGAGAGAATCTGAACCAAGAGGAGAGGGAAGAACCCCGTACTACCAAACAGCTCATTGACAAACAGACTGCATGGAAATATATACATAGGTTCATGTAAGCTCCTGTTCTTACAGATAACAACAATGAGCAACAGGTTGGCACACAGAATTAACATGTAGATAAACATTACAATCATGAAAAACAAGTGTTTTAAAACCCTGGTTTCAGAAAAGCCACCGAGCCTGAAATGAGAAAAATGTGTAAAATTGATCATGATTGATCACGACCCATTACCTCATTAACCATAAGTAGAGGACCTGCAGCAGGACCAGGCTGTATGGAGACGTTACACAGGCTCAGTTATATTGTGAGCTCTCATTTGAAATGTTCGTTCCGATTGCTGGGACTATCTGTGCCTCCCAGTGTTCACCTTCTTTTGGGTTAACTAAAGCAGCAGAACAATGTTAGAGAGTGCAGATGAGTTTACTGCAGAGCTTGGGTCTTGTTGAGTAAATACCTTCTAAGACAGTCACATGACTGGTCCCGGGTCTGGAACAGCTAAGGGATTCAAAGTGATGACAATAACTCTGCAGTCTGTTTGTGAATGAGCTGTTTGGTAGTACAGGGTTGTTTCCATTTCTCCTGGTTCAGATTCTCTCTGACATTCACACTGTTTCTGTTCCTTTTTGTTTCCTACAGATTTTCTGTTCTTACTCATACGTAACTGTTGAATTTACAAACTTAGCAGTAATATCCTATGACAGATATGTTGCTATATGTTATCCTTTACAATATAATGTAAATATGACCTCTTTCAAGGTTACCATGCTCATTGCAGTGGTATGGTTACCTCCTTTTTTAGTGGTGTTTGTTACGACTGTTTTGACTGCCTCTTTACAGCTGTGTGGAAACATCATAAATAAAGTCTACTGTAACAACTACTCCATAATTAAACTGAGTTGCTTTGACACCAGAGTAAATAATGTTTTTGAACTTATTGTTGCTACTTTCACAATCTTTTGTCCCCTATCTGTAATATTTTACACTTCCATGAAGATTCTTCAAGTTTGTTTCTCTGGTTCCAAACAGACCCGACAGAAAGCTGTCATTACCTGCACACCTCACCTGGCCTCTCTGCTCAACTTTTCTTGTGGGGTTTCTTTTCAATTATTGGAGAATAGGTTTGATATGAACACTGTGCCCCACATATTCCAAATGATTTTGTCATTTTACTTTGTTGTATCCCAACCACTCTTCAACCCTTTAATTTATGGCCTTAAGATGTCACAAATCCGCACCATATGTGAACATATATTCTTTAGGAAAGTTTAGAACATCTGGCTGATACATTAAACTAGAACAGAATGACATTATCCACAGCATGAGTTCATTTTGCTGATATTGTATAAAATGATCTTCATACTTTGACTTGTTTGTTTGTATTAAGAAAAATATGGTGCCCTTATACATTTACAGTGAAAACAATATAATCTTATTAATTATTCTCTTAACTTTACAGTTAGGTCATACTCTGCCATACATACATCATTAAACTCTTGCACTTTTGAACAAGAAATACGTCAACATTTTTGTAGCTATTTAAATTTGGTACATTTGAGTATTAATTCTTACTCAAGAAATAATATCATTAAGTTGTCTGTTGTAACTCTAGTTGTAAACTCAACTTTGAGATTGTCTTTCATTTAGTTTTACCACCTGATGAGTTTTTTTTATTGTGGCCAAATAAATACTACTAAACTGTCTCTTGGTACCTGCAACTGAGAATCCTCATAACAGTTGGACTCCATGCAACACTAAAGCTTACAGAGTTCATTTTCTGAGTTAATTAATACAGAATTGAGTAATTGGTCTTTGAGAATGTACTTGGTCACCCATTTAAAAAGAACAATTATATCAGGTAGAGATAAACCATGTGTGTTCTCATACTATACTCAGCTATCAGGTTGTATTTTTAGGTTTAAAGCATGTTTCAATGCAAACCAACAGACTGAAGGTGTTGCACACAGTGGAGACGCTCAGCTGGTGGCTGTCTCGGCAAGCTCTTTTTTTGGGGGGAGCCAAATATGATAACTTTTTATTGGACATCACCCCATCGTTAGATACAAAGCCTACAGACTGGTGGAAAGTCAATGCAGAGAGATGTCCTAGACTGGCAAAGCTGGCACACCAGTATGTATAGACACAAACAACATCAGTGCCATCTGAGCAAGTGTTTTCTGCTGCCAGACTGATTTTGACCCAGTTGTGCTTCCTAACAAGGACATCCCACTTTGTGGACATGTTTATTTCACTCAACAAAAACAAGTTGGCAGAAAACTGGACACTCTTGTTGCAGCAACAAGCAATCACTGATTGATCAATCAATTGTATTCTATTTTCCTAGCTGGAAATGATGGTGGCCGACGTTTGGTGTCCTTGCAACTGGGTCTGGTCGGGCTCAGCCTGTAAAAAACAATGTGGAGCCGCCACCCTGTGAGGATACCACCTGCAGGGATAGGCATGGTGGTCCACTTTATAGTAGGCCCGGCAGCATTTGTGTTTTTGGACCTGGGCATGCTGATGCCCGGCCCAGTAGACTGAATTTTGGGATCCATCCATCCATCCATCTTCTTCCGCTTATCCGGGTCCGGGTCGCGGGGGCAGCAGTCTCAGCAGGGAAGCCCAGACACTCCTCTCCCCGGCCACTTCCACCAGCTCTTCTGGGAGGATACCGAGGCGCTCCCAGGCCAGCTGAGAGACATAGTCTGGCCAGCATGTCCTGGGCCAATAGAACGACATCATCTGCAAAGAGCAGAGACGGAATCCCAAGGCCACCGAACCGGAAACCCCCCGCCACTTGGCTGGGCCTAGAAATTCTGTCCATAAAAGTTATGAACAGAACCGGTTACAAAGGGCAGCCCTGGCGGAGTCCAACCCCCACCGGGAACAAATTCGACTTACTGCCGGCAATGCGAACCAGACTCTGGCTCAGACAATACAGAGACTGAATGGCCCGTAGCAACAGGCCATCCACCCCATATTCCTGGAGCACCCTCCAAAGGATACCTCGGGGGGATATGGGAATTTTGGGATATGGAATGTCAACTTGCTATTGGAGAAGGAGCCAGAAATGGTGTTGGGGGTACCTGCTAGATGTAGTTGGGCTTGCTTCCACACACTGAACTGTCTCTGGAACCAAACTCCTCTCTCCTTCAGGTCACAAAGGGACATGGGACATCTCCCATGGGACATCCCCCACAGGTGGCCAATGATGGAGATACCTGAAAGGGGATGATTAGGTGGAACTTAAGTTTTAGAGCCTCAGAGTTCCATCTCTGGGCTATGCAGATGACATGGTTCTGTTGGTTTCTTCAGGCTGGGATCTCCAGTAGGCATTGGGGCGGTTTGCAGTTGAGTGCAAAGCGGCTAGGTACCTCCAAGTCAGAGGCCATGGTTCTCAGCTAGGAATTGTTGGATTGGGGCACTGGTGGCCTAGCGGTCTAAGCATCCCACGTATGGAGGCTATAGTCCTTGTCTCAGTGGTCGCCGGTTCGACCATTTACTGCAAGTCTTCCCCCACTCTGTACTCCCCACATTTCCTGTCTCTCTTCAGCTGTCCTACCCAATAAAGGCAAAAAAAAGCCACAAAATGTATTTTTAATAAAAAGAATAAATTGTTGGATTGTCTTCTCTGGGTGAGGAGGCCAGGTGTAGGAGTTCAAGCCTCTTTAGGTCTTACCCCCCAGCTAGGGTAAAATGGATTATGAGATTGGTGGCGTAGTGTCAGCAGTAATATGGGCATTATACCAGACCATTGAGGTGAAGATGAAGCTGAGCTGAAAGGCAAAGATTTCCAGTTGAAAATATTATTGGACTATGATTGGACTTCCAGTAGGCATTGGGCTTGTTTGCAGCCAAGTATGAAGTATGGACGGTCAGCACCTTACGTCCTAGGCCTTGTTTCTCTGCTGGGAAACAGTGCATCGCTGCCTGTGGATGGGGAGTGAGTCTCAGCCCCCCAGTGAAGGTGTTCAAGTATCTCAGGGTAATGTTTGTAGGATAAAATATATTGCGAGATTGAAAAATGACATGTTTTTGTTTAATTGAACCTGGATTGTTGTTAAATTATATGCACCTGTCTCAGACCCATGGCCAAACTGAAGACTGTACAGAAGTTCTTGCTCTGGTTACCATTTACTTTCAGAATCCTTTAAGGCTTTACATTGTCAGGGCGCTGCATACCTCAATGTTCAACCCCTCATTGTCCTAAAAGACTGTACTGTATAATAACTTGGTGTTTGTAAACCCTATTCCGGTTGCAACTAATACTAGTAAATTAGGTGTGTTTTGCAATAAGCCTTGCTTGCATAGAAAAGGGCCTGTTTTGCTCCAAATAAATGCACAGTGGATCATTTAAATGTATGCAAACAGCACTGGCGTACAGAGACACTATGCACTCAGCAGAGCAGTTTATTGAGCACATTTAGATTTAGACATATGAGACAATTTAGACAATTAGACATATGCAGCTGAGGTCCTTTAGTCTCATTTGCACAGATTTAGCAGCTGCAAAAGATGATAAATAAATGACCCATGTTTTACATCTACAGCTCTAAAATGCAACAGCTTTACTGTCACACTATGTTGCACGAAAAATGTGTAAGCAAACAAGCTTTGGAGGAATCAATATCAGGAAACTTCCCTCTAAGACAATCAGCCATTCAGTCTAATATTTGTCTAGCACCAGTTCATAAGAACTGTTATATCAGGACACTTTCCATGAAGACATGTTACAGAAAGAGCAGATCTAGACTGGACTCTTAAATAAAATAATCATTGTGCATCAATCCACTTTATTTATACAGCTTCAAATAGCATTTAGACATGCAGAACACTTTACCAAAACCTTACTGTGTTGAAGTCAGAGCTGTTGGCTCAGGGCAAATGGAACTGTTAACACATTAAACACATACACAGTTCATCTAAATGAGACACACTAGGATTCAACAAGTGTTTACATTTGCTCTTCAAAAACCAGCTCAGCTGTTTGTGCTGTTATCAAGTGCATGTTTGATTTCTTGTATGACAGTACAGTGACCCTTAGACATCAAGAAAACTGGACTCATTAAAAGGTATTCATAAATATTTGATCTCAACGATTGAGTTGGATAATCAGAGCTTTAGAACAAAACAGGCTTTTACATATATTGAATATTTTGGACATTTTCAGGCCGTACATGACCGGGTTTAGGATCGGCTGACATGTAAGAAGGTATAAGGACAAAATTATGGACAGCAGACTTGGTACTCCGCTCATATTCAGCCTGCTCTGAGTAACCTCAATGCAAATTCCAAAAGTAAAGTTGAGCAGAGAGGCCAGGTGAGGTGTGCAGGTACTGACAGCTTTCTGTCTGGTCTGTTTGGAACCAGAGAAACAAACTTTAAGAATCCTCATGTAAGTATAAAAGATCCAAATTAGAGGAACAAAAACTGTCAATGCAGTAATAAAGAGCCCGTAAATGTTATTTATTGTGGTGTCAGAGCAGGCCAGTTTAACTATGGAGTAGTTATTACAATAAACATTGTCAATAATGTTCCCACACAGCTGCAGAGTAGAACTCAAGGACACTGTGCAAGCAACAGAAAGACAAGCAGTTAACCATGACACTGCAATAAGCACGCCAACCTTTTTAAATGTCATAAGAGAGATATATTGCAGAGGATAACAGATGGCAAGATATCTGTCATAAGAAATGGCAGCTAAAATTAAAAGCTCTACATTTACATATAAGTACACACAGAAGATCTGCAGGAAACACAAAGGAACAGAAACAGTGTGACTGTCAGAGAGAATCTGAATCAAGAGGAGAGGGAAGAACCCTGTACTACCAAACAGCTCATTGACAAACAGACTGCATGGAAATATATACATAGGTTCATGTAAGCTCCTGTTCTTACAGATAACAACAATGAGCAACAGGTTGGCACACAGAATTAACGTGTAGATAAACATTACAATCATGAAAAACAAGTATTTTAAAACCCTGGTTTCAGAAAAGCCACCGAGCCTGAAATGAGAAAAATGTGTAAAATTGATCATGATTGATCACGACCCATTACCTCATTAACCATAAGCAGAGGACCTGCAGCAGGACCAGGCTGTATGGAGACGTTACACAGGCTCAGTTATATTGTGAGCTCTCATTTGAAATGTTCGTTCTGATTGCTGGGACTATCTGTGCCTCCCAGTGTTCACCTTCTTTTGGGTTAACTAAAGCAGCAGAACAATGTTAGAGAGTGCAGATGAGTTTACTGCAGAGCTTGGGTCTTGTTGAGTAAATACCTTCTAAGACAGTCACATGACTGGTCCCGGGTCTGGAACAGCTGAGGGATTCAAAGTGATGACAATAACTCAGAAAACTGAAGATTGACCCCAGGACCTTTGTGGAAAAATACTTTTAGGCCCAGAAATGAGTCAGGGATTAGATATCCATCCATCAACCTTGACCCTTTATTACATTCAGGGTCGCAGGGGGGCAGAGAGAACCCACGTATGCACGTACCCAGGGAGAACATCAGGATTAGATATCAGTGATAATGGGGGAGATTTTTCCAGATTGATCTGTGTTCTGTGTTATCTGAACGTACCAGTTGATATACGTTATGACAGAGAAAGAGGTTGGAGTAGGAGCTGAAGACCTGCAGACTGGGGCCCCCACAAGGTGTTCCCCAGCTCACCCTCAATGCATCTTTAGGATGCATTGCCACCTGATCCATCTCGCCACTAGGTGGTGATCAATTAACAGCTCTGCTCCTGGACACTCAGATGCAGATTTGTTGTCATAGAAACAGAGTCCTCATCACCAATGTTTTAAGTAAGATGAATCTAAACATTGATTAACCAAAACACTGCCCCCTACCTCCTCCTTGATCAGTTGTATACCTTTGTGTTCCCTTTGTTGGAGCTATTTGTTTATTTTTTGTATTTAGTTGTTTATTTAGTTTGGAATTAATAAGTAGTATTAGTTGTTAGATTTATCTAAACTTTTCTTCTTAGAACTCATTTAAGTTAGATTTTGGGGTTATATTTTTTTGTTAGTCATTGTTTAGTATATTTAGATTTTTGTATATTTAGTATTTCTTTTGTTTGTTTTTGTTTCTTTGGTAATTAGGAACTGTGGGCACCGGAGGTTATTTAGGTAGGTAGGTGGCAGAAGGCCGACATGCACCTGGGTGGGCCTCTGGTTTTTTACCAGCACAATAGAGGCAGCAGGAGCTGTGATTTTCTTTGTTCCTTTTTGTTTGCTTGCTTGTCATAAGGAATAAACCATTGAAAAACGCTGAACTTTTGCATGGACATTAGACTTCTTTTGCCTGCGTACATCACATCCCCACGGTGCATCAGTGACCCTTTGATTAAGTTTAGTTAAAGTTTGAGTTTGATACTTTAATTATTCTTGGAGTTTTTTTATGACAAATGGTCACTACACCCTTCTTTCCCCAATGTTAAATGAACTCTCCATAAAGGGCTTCTTTTGAACATCAATAATAAAAACAGCATGAGAGGTCCCTTGGATATTAACTTCAGTAAGTTGTTGTGGGTGTCCACTTTCCTGAAAGCTTTAAAAGAACCAGACACAAAAATGTTTGTCATGAAGGAGGGTCTTGTGTTATATGTCACCGTGTCATTCACTTTGCAGTTTCTCACCTTCAGATCACTTTGATAACGAGTGAAGATGGTAAGTTTGAAATGTGTTGAATGAAATGACCTCTCTGTGGTGTCTTTTCTGAAAGTACATGGAACATGTGAGTTGATGCTTGAGCTGATATTAAGCTGAAACCTGGACACTGGACACTTTTTGCACCAAATGTAAAATTTGCATTTGGTTAAATTCTTCCTGTACACAGTTTTTCAGTGTTGAGAACTGAAACAATGATTGTAATTAACTCTACTAAGATTTCATTTTTCACACTTGCAGCTTACTCAGACACTGGGCTGTTAAAGTATATATATTTTATCATTATGATGTGCATCTATGTTTTGATTATTTGTGCAAATCTTTTGCTTGTTGTGGTAATCTGTATGAACGGAAGCTTACATGAACCTATGTACATATTCCTCTGCAGTCTGTTTGTGAATGAGCTGTTTGGTAGTACAGGGTTGTTTCCATTTCTCCTGGTTCAGATTCTCTCTGACATTCACACTGTTTCTGTTCCTTTTTGTTTCCTACAGATTTTCTGTTCTTACTCATACGTAACTGTTGAATTTACAAACTTAGCAGTAATATCCTATGACAGATATGTTGCTATATGTTATCCTTTACAATATAATGTAAATATGACCTCTTTCAAGGTTACCATGCTCATTGCAGTGGTATGGTTACCTCCTTTTTTAGTGGTGTTTGTTACGACTGTTTTGACTGCCTCTTTACAGCTGTGTGGAAACATCATAAATAAAGTCTACTGTAACAACTACTCCATAATTAAACTGAGTTGCTTTGACACCAAAACCAACAATTATTATGAACTAACTGCTGCTACTTCAATGATTTGTGTTTCACTGTCCGTGACATTTTACACTTACATGAAGATTCTTCAAGTCTGTTATTCTGGTTCCAAACAGACCCGACAGAAAGCTGTCAGTACCTGCACACCTCACCTGGCCTCTCTGCTCAACTATTATTTGGGGGCTTTTTTTCTATTATTAGAAAACAGATTTAATATGAACAGTGTACCGTACATGTTGCAAATATTACTATCATTGTATTTTCTTATTTGCCAACCACTCCTCAACCCTTTAATTTATGGCCTCAACATGTCAAAAGTACGCGTCAAATGTAAAAATATTTTCTTCCGTTCTTTTGGAAAGATTAAAACATCCAGCTGATCTAGTTGATCCATGGCACTGAGTCTTGAATAGAAAGGTAAACCATCCTCAGTATGAATCTATTTCACTGACATAATGTGTGGAAATGTAAGAAATGTCTGTGTGTGATAAAATATGCTGCATAAAATAATTTGTATTTGATGGACTTTGGTCAAATATTTCTATTTTTACAATGATTTTACAGTTCTGCATTCTTTTCACTAGCAAGGACCACGCCACACAAGGACATAAGTTTGGACATTTAATGAATTAGTTGTGCGTGGTGTGCCCAGCAGAAGGAGACTCAGGATGGGGGTTCCGTCTCAGCGTTACCCTGCCGGAGCTGATCTTGACCCGGGTTGTACCTGGAAGTAGACATGCCATAGAAGGAGCGAGCACAAGTTGAGTAGGAGAGGACAAGGAAATAGGTTAAATGCAGTAGAGTAAGGTGAGGGAGGGTGGGTTGAAGAATCAAGTTATGTTAACACCTTAACTTCATTTGTTGGTCAACACTTTCTTTAGTTTTGTAAACTGATTTTCAGTTTGTATACAATAAATATTGTCATGAAGTTATATTACTAGTCTAAGACTACTTTGAGATTCTCTTTCATTGACTTCTACCACTTAATGGGTTTATTTATTTGTGGATTAATAAATATTACCTAACTGTTTATCAGTACATGAAATCGCTAGTCCCATCACCATTTGGACTTCATGCAACACTTAAGCTTTTTAATTAACTGTATACAAATATCAGCATCTCTTGTATCAGTCCTGTGGTCTGGATTTTATTCTGGATGGTGCTGTGGTTTGTGAAAATGCTGCACTCAGAATTTCTCACTTTGCTCTGAGTTATGACTCAAAGCTGGTGTCTGCAGTAAGGGAGTGGTCTGATCCAAATGACATCTCACAACTGCGCCGCCTTCTGGATCTGGCCTCTTATTACTCCTAATTTATCAAAGACTTTGCTACCATTGCCAGCCCCTGGCACCGACTGACTTAGAGAGGCCAAGTGTACCAGTGGACCTAATACTGTGCAGCCTCCTTTGGGCAGTTAACACTAGGACCGCCAACATTCCAGTGCCCCCCTATAGCGCCACCACCGGTCTGTAAGACTGTTGTGAGAATTTGCATCCTCTGTGACTAGAAGCACATAAAGAATAATTTTTTTTAATGTAGTTACAATACATTATGAAAGAATAAACAATGTATCATGTATATAAAAAAAAAACAGAACATGATTGGCTACCTTCTCAATGTGTATTTATTTCCTCATTTTAGCGCATATTTACTGCTGCGCCTCACCTCTTCTGTTGAAATGGAAAATTGATATAAACTCTATTATGTTATTTCTTGTCTCTATAATATCGATATTACTGAAATATTGCATAAGAAAACTTTGCATAATAGAATGATACACGAAGTGACGGAAAGACAGGTCCTTTTTATTTGCGCAGACTGCTCTCCTCCTCTCTCGCTCACACTCACAGTCAGGCAGACAGATACACACACACAGACAAGTACACACACACATAAAACATAACCACCACTATGAAATACTAGAACTGCCATTATACAGAAATAACGTGAGAAAATACCAAATAAGTGAACAAACAAATGTCAACACTAAAGATCAGCACCGCGGAGAGCGCCGCTTCACAGTTGCGCCATTGTGCCTCTGAAAAAAGCCAGCCCCCACTCCACTGAGCAAAAACTCTCCATCTCTTTGTTCTTGTTGTACGCCCCTCTAACCTACAGGAGAGAGACCAAGGCCTTCAGCTCTGCAAGAGATAGATCCCAGCTGCCCTCAGAGCGGCGCGCCTCTAACAGTTTAGTCCAATATGTGTTTCTGCAGTGTGCTGTCCAGCAAGCACATGAACGCTCTCAGCGTCTTTGACGTTGCTTTTCGCTTTAGCTGTAGGTCCTGCTGATTCCGTGAGGACATTTCGTGACTGAAGTCTCTCCCACTGTCCTCCAGGCTGGACAAATTACCAGAGGGTCAATTCTTTCCCAAATAATTGTATAGGACCAAATAAGACGATTTTCACTCCAGAAACAACGTAGGAATTAATAACAGATCACAATTCTTCAGCTGGATCACATTTTTACTTATTTTAATATACATCTTAACATATATTTTCGTTTTAAAAAAAGATTTGGGAACAAAATTTTAAGTCTTGGTGTACTTTGACTGAATTTTGCAGACTTTCTACCTGTTTAGACAGCGCAACAGGTGGTGGTGGTGTCGTCATTGTTGAGATGAACATTTCATTGTAGGCTACTCTTATATTTACTGTCTGGAGTTTGCATTAGCCATTGTAGAATTAAAGAGGAAATATTTTACTATTATATAATCCTATAGCCAACCAAGTCTGAGCTTGCTCTGAGTTCAGTGAGGCTTCATGGGGACGCATCGGGACGCTCTGGTGAGATATTTTATTAGAGTAAATTATTGATTCATATTCATTGCTACTGAGGAGGATTTTAGAAAAAATATGCTTTACTATTTACAGTAGTATTACCAGTCAGGGTCCAGGAGGCAGACACCCTCTCCACTTTTAAGAGTAGGCTTAAAACTTTCCTTTTTGATAAAGCTTATAGTTAGAGCTGGCTCAGGCTTGGACCAGCTTTTGTCATGCTGCTATAGGCCTAGACTGCCGGGGGAACTGGCGCACTGACACACTGGGATCCTAGCTCACCCCCCTTCCCCCCAACCCCCTCATCACTTACTTTAACTCTGCCTGTCCCATTAAAGTTACTAACCATAGTCCTTTCTGGAGTCCCTGAGCTCCATTGTCTCGTAGATTCCTTTGAGCTGCCGTAGACGTCCTCCTGCTGTGGACGATCTGGACTCCAGCTGATACGGACGTGCTGGACTCCAGCGGCAACAGCTTCTACTACTCGTCTCATCACTATCACTTCTCTCTCTTACTCCCCTCTATCTGTCTTTCCAGACCCAACTCAGTCGAGGCATGATGGCTGTCTAACATGAGTCTGGTTCTGCTCGAGGTTTCTGCCTGTTAAAGGAAGTTTTTCCTCACCACTAGTAACTAGCTAAATACTGCGATGTGCAATGCTCATGATGGATTAAGGTGGGGTCAGACTGAGTCTGATCCTGTCTTGGTGTTGGGTCTCTGTTCATAATTTGACATAGAGTGGTCTAGACCTGCTCTGTTTGTAAAAGCGTCTTGAGATAACGTTTGTTGTGATTTGGCGCTATACAAATAAAGATTGATTGATTGATTGACAGTCTATAGCTGACTATTTACATCATCAAGCCAATTAGCCTCTACTTGTTTGTAGAACATATTCACAGCTGGTCAAACAGCTCCGCCGAAGTAAGCCTGGTGCAGGCTAACTATAGTGTCGTCAATACTTTATCCTACACAAAATGATATATGAAACCAAACCAAACCAAAACATAATTAGTGATAACGCCTACCTTGGGTTGAAGCACCAAATAAGTCAGCTGGCACAAACTTTTTCTTTCATCTGTGCCGTGTCAGTCTGTCCGTCTTTGTCTGTCAGTCTTTGTCTGTCAGTCTTTGTCTGTCAGTCTTTGTCTGTCTGTCTGTCTGTCTGTCTGACCTACAGTATATCGCTGTCTGCCTCTCTTTGTTAACTAATTCCCGCTTGAATATAGAATAAACACATATACTAGCCTACATAGAAACAATAGATAATGGTAAAAAACTACAACACAATAGCCGCGGGAAATGAAGCCCGCTAAATGTATCATTATGAATCATATTTGCACAGCCCTCTGTGTCACTGCAGCAGCAGTTGGAAGAAAAAAGTATAAACCCTCTGATATCCTGTTTGTTTTGTTAGAGAACCATCAAAGCTTCATACAAGGGCAAACAATACACATTTTTAGGAAAAGTCATAGAGTGACAGGCTTGTATTTTTTATACACAGAATATTATTTACATTACAAAATCCAAGATGGTTCCTCAGACCGTTGCAGCGTTTCATGTGTTAAGGTAGGTGCTAGCTGAGGCCCCAAAAAATGGCTTACTCAGACCCCAAACAATCTTTAAATGTGGACACAGACACCGGCAATGTGGGCATTGGAGCTGTGCTGTCCCAGGAGGGAGAGCTTGGGGAACTGGTTGTTGCATACTACAGTCACCCCGTCAGCAAGCTAGAGAGGAACTACTGCATCATACGCTGGGAGCAGCTAGCTGCATCCTGGGCAGTTTTGTCCATAACTATATGGGCAGAGATTTCTATTGAGCACTGATCATGCTTCCATGCATGGAGCTGGTCACCTCCATGCAAATGCAAAAGCAAATGCAAATGCCTTGTCTCAACGGCCCTGTGAGGAGGACAAACGCAAAACAGCTGTCGAGCTGAGGACAGGGAAATGTCAGCCTGGTGGTTGTGCTCCAAATCAGTGCTGCAGATAGGGACTGACTCCCAAACAGCTGGTGACACAAACTTTGAGCTCAATGGTCCCAAATAGTGTCACCAAGACCAGAGCCTGTATCCTGTTCTCCCCAGTGCCCAGGTCTGGGTGGGGACCTGCCAGTGATCAGTGTAAGCAGCTGTTTCATCATTGGACCCCAAGACCAAAGCCCTCTACTCTCAATGGAACAGCCTCATCAGCCAAAACAGTTTCCTATACCGTCGTTGGAGGTCACACGGAGGCCACTGTAATCTCATCCAACTCCTGAATCCCACCAGCTGAGACAGCAGTAGATCCAGCCCTAAGTTGGGCGGCTTCGGTGAAAGTTTGAGTGGATTTTGATCCAAATGGACGTGGCCATTTTGACTTCTTCCTTTTTTTTGTTTTTGATTTTGATTCTGATTGTGACTGCTGCCATCATGGATTAATATCAGCAGCATGGAGCTCCGATGGGATTGACCCGCTTTTGGACCAGCCTCCAGTGGTCACGTGGGGAACTGCATTTTTGTTCTGTGAGCTTCATTTGTAAGGCAAGGCAAGGCAAGGCAGCTTTATTTGTATAGCGCATTTCATACACGAGGGCAACTCAATGTGCTTTACATTAAAACATTAAAAGCATTGGAGACATAAGCCTCAAAGGTTCCTGTCTGATCACAGGTTAAGTGTCACATTACCTCTTCTGGGTTGTTGTGTTTACCTACATTATTGTCTAACTCCAAACATCAGAACTCATCTTTCACTTAGTGTTTATACTTGATGACCCATTGATGACTGGTATGCATGAATAGGAACATGTTTAAAACTAAAAACAGATCAGATAAGAATGGACCGGCAGGAAGTGTTTCCATATCCTTTGGTTCAAATCAGATTAAACAGAAATACCAGAACAAAGATGAAGAAAACAAAAAGTGTTCATCTTAGTTTATTCGTTGTTGGTCTGAGGTGTGTGTGCTGTGTGTGTTGGTCTGAGGTGTGTGTGCTGGTCTGAAGTGTGCGTGCTAGTCTGAGGTGTGTGTGCTGGTCTGAGGTGTGTGTGCTGGTCTGAAGTGTGTGTGCTGGTCTGAGGTGGGTGTGCTGGTCTGAGGTGTGTGTGCTGGTCTGAAGTGTGTGTGCTGGTCTGAGGTGGGTGTGCTTGTCTTTGGGGAGGTCATTACAGTGTCTCTGAGGACCAGTGGATCCAGTGCTGAGGTCTGCATGCTGATTGGTCTCACTGGTTAACAGCTCTGACAGTAATTTGCTTCAGGGGGAATTGGTGGAAACTGTGGCTGAAGTGAGGACGCCTCAGGGACACACATGTTGACAGACTTGATTGACCTTTGACCTGGTAGAGTGACCTCACCTTACCCAACAACAGCAACCTTTCTGGGTTTTGGTTAGTGTGTGAAATGTTTTTATTTCTGAGAATGACTTCAGAAGACTGCTTGGAGCCTGATTCTTGGTTTAGTTTGCTTTTTAAATTATGATCCTGTTAGTTTACTGTTTACAGATATTGGATCATGAAACATGACTCATCGATTCAGGATGAGTTCAAATTAAAGCTCAACACATGCTGAGCACGTTGGATATTCCAGCTTATATGTAACATAGAACCTGCGAGCTGCTCCTCCCTGCTTGTAGCAATATGGGACAGCAGATTATCAGAAGTTGAAGGACCACTGGAACCTCTTTATTTACTCCTCAGACACCTCTGAAACTACAAAGACCAATGAAAGCTCTGCACAGTTGCTGCATGTTTGGACACTGAGCAGATGTGGAGAAAGAAACATGGTAACACTCTATATTAACTACACACTTTTAAGCATTAATTAAGTATTAATTAATACTTAACTCATCATCTGTAAAGCATTGTTCATACATTAATACTCATTTATATATCATGTACAAACACAGTTATAAATGTTTTATTATTGATGAATATGACTCTCTATAATGTGTTAACTAACTCTTTGTTCATACTTTATAAATGATGGATTCACCAAATACAAATGAGCTATTATGGTCATTATAAAGCAGTTATAAACACATGTACAGGTTATGATTCTCACATTTAGTAAGGGTTAGTGAACACTTTATTACATAGCAAATTATGATTAATTAAGGTATTCACAAAGGACTTATAAGCTGCTTGTTCATGGTTTTGTGAGCTGATCTAAAGTGAGGACTTTTTATGCTTTACAAATAATTCATTAATGAGATTTAAGACCAGCAGCACCTTAAAACACAGAAGTCACAGATATTGATTCAACAGAATAAGGAAACAGACACAACACATGGACTTAAACTTGTATTTATTAAAAAGGAAACAATGTCTGTATAAAACGGTGTTTATCAGAATAACTCTTCATATGAACTTAAAATACTCTGCAACTGAAAAAGAAAATCTCTCAAACTTAAAGTGCTCACAGTGGAAAAACTCAAATAAGATATGACATATCAAATATATAAAAAGACACAGTAACATTTAAACTGGCTGTATAAAACCATTTGTAGACATAAGTTAAAATGCAGCTGCAAAACTGAACAATAACTTGGTAAATCCTACCCCAACCTACCCCAGCAACAAAGCTTACTCATTTTTTGTTTTCGAAGGAGCAGCAGCTTTGTGGACGCCTTATACGCTTTAACTGTTTGACATATTGCTGGATCCTCCTCAGTTCCAGCTGCACACTGTCTGGCAAACACACTGAGTTTAACTTGAATGTTGAAGTCTTTCATGAATTCCTTGTACCTGCCATGTGCCTCAATGTACAGCTCTGCAATTGGAGCATTGGTGACCACTGTGTTTCTGTCCACACCAACACGCTTAAAGCATTCCACATGGTCCCTCCTCGACTGAACTGCTTCAGGATCTCTTTGTACTGGGCCACCATCTGGTCCGGTGTTTGGGCTTCAATTCAAAGAAAAAATAATTTATCTTCAGCAAAATATAAATTGTTTGTAGATTCATTTACATAAGGAGCTCATTCTTAGCATTGAAAAACAATGTAGTTTTTAGTTTTCAGTTGATAAAACATTTCTAGAAAATATATTTATTCATATAATATGACAGAAGAAAAAATGTTTTACAAAAGAAATACAAAACAAGATGAATACAATACGAAAATATGATTTGCCATGGTACAACTGCACAATTAGGGCTAGGAAGAGTAACGCAAGCTATGTCATGTCATGACATAGGAACCAGCAAGGAAACCAGCAAATGAACAGCAGAGCTAAGCAGGAGCAAACCAAGGACTCAGTGTGAGAAGTGTGTAAAAGTATCATTTTACCTCTCTGGAAGGCCTTTAATTCCCTTTTCCCTTTTGACTTCCTTCTGTACTTTTTCTCAATGCCCTTCTTATTCCTCCTCTTCTTCTTTTCGTCACTTTCTGATGAGGACCTTTGGGATGAGTCAGTCGTGGAATCTGTGGGAGATTCCACCGAGCTATCACTCAGTGTATCTGACACACGACCTGGCTGGGTGGAACCTGAATAATCTTTTCTGAGAGCTGTTAAAAGGACAAAAGATAAAATAAAAATATGGCTGGAAGCACATGGACAAGGGAAAACATGTTTGCATCCCAGAGATAAACTCCAATAATAAGGCCCAACTGTACTATAATTCATCCTACATACAGTGTGATGGAAGACATAAGACTTACATGATGCCAGCTGTTCTTTCAAATAGTCCCTCTCTTTGGTCAGTTCGTTGATTTTTTCCTGTTGCCACTCAATCCTCATCCTGCACACGTCGAGCTCAGAGGTTCGCCTCTCAACGGCAAGCTGTGCAGTGGAGGCCATGGATGAAACTAAGAAAAACAAATTGTTCATTATTGAGTTAATTTATAATGTTCCTTTATCTGATTTACTATCAAAAAACTTTATTGTAAAGCCACTTTTCATAAAAATAGTGGCACCCGCCCCCCTTGAAGTCAAGTTCATTTTATTTTCTATAGGCAAGGCAAGGCAAGTTTATTTGTATAGTGCATTTCATACACGAGGGCAACTTAATGTGCTTTACATTAAAACATTAAAAGCATTGGAAACTTTCAGACAAGCATAAAAGAGCACAATTAAAATGACAAAGATAATAAAACAGAAAAGAAAAAGGAAAATTAGAAATATGTTAAAAATAAAATTTAAATTTGCATTTAAAGTGAGTTCAAATGAGCTAAGATAGGAAGGCAGTGGCAAATAAAAATGGGGGTTGGCCAGACGTGGAAAACATTCAGGCCTTACCCCAAACCTAGGAGGGTTACTTCCAATAATCACATCATACTATTTTAACTTATTTTTATAAAATAATTTAACAAGTGTTACATTTTTGTCGATTTCTAATGTTAACATTAAAAAATTTAACTCGACAGTGTCAACCCGGTGTCAACATTTAAATCTGCTCTTTAAGGACTCAAAATGAAGATGATTGTCCAAAGTTACAGTATCAACAAAAACGATATTCAAATCCACAGAAACTACTGTCTCTGCAGCTCGCTGATTTAAATATAAGTAATGCCTCTGACATATGGAAGCATGTTTAAGAATTTCATGGTGGCCAATTAGTTTTCAGAGGTGACCACCTCTTCTTCTCCACGATGAACAAGTTCAGCAAACTCAGGAAATTAATTTACAAAGAAAAACAATTAAAGCTAATAAAGTGGCTCCAGAAGAGGAAACTCTTAAAACAAAGGATCAAATGCAGAATATGCAAACGGCATATGGAATTGAGGAAAAGGACCAACAGTAGAGATCAATATGCATGGTAAGAAATGAATAGTTAATTAAGTAACCAATTTTGCCTGTCTTTTTTATTATCATTATTATCATTATTATTATTATTATTATTATTATTATTATTATTATTATTATTTTTACAAACATTTTTTTGGTCCTTTTTAATGTATGTATATAGGGTTTGTCGTGGAGCAGCATATTTTGGAAGGGCAAAACAAACCTCTGTCAGACACAAGTCTTTTTTCAGTGGTTCAAAGGTTTCCCTTCAGTAACTGGCTGAACTTCATGTACAGGAAAGCAAATTACAATAGTACCTTAAACAGAGCATGTTATAAAGGCTCATTGCCAAATGTACATTCAATATGCAAAATAATCGAGGTAATGTTTTGTCAATGATTTTGGAGACATATACATTACTTATTTTGTATTTACCTCTCAAGGTTTTCTCAGGGTTTACGATTACGTCAGATTGACATGATGGAAGACAGCATTGCTGCCAGTTCAGCAACTCTGACTAAAACGACCCAAAAAATCCAGAAGGTCTGTGTCACAGCACTGAAAAGGATGAGAAGGCGTACAGGCCAACGCATTGGTGGAACAAGGGAGTTTGTTGTGATAGATGAGAGCCATTTCAGACACAAAAGAAAGGTGTGTTCACTGAAATAGTTATTTAAAACTTAAATATTTATATTACATTAATCAAGTTATTGTTCATATAAGTCATCTGTGTCTGTTTGTTTTGTTCATACACCAGTCTGGCAGAGGAAGAATGGCTGGTGGATGGAAGAGAAAGAAGTGGGTCTTTGGGATGTTAGGTGTGAGCCGTCGTCATGGTGAAACATCAAGAAGGCCTGTTCTACGTCTTGTAGAAATACGATCTCGTAGAGATCTCGTCCCCTTGATTTCCTATCATGTGAGGAGAGGATCATCAATCATCAGCGATGAGTGGCGTGCATATCACATTCCTCCTGCACTTGGGTACGACCATCACACTGTCAACCACAGCCGGTGGTATGTTGACCCCCGCACTGGTGCCCACACCCAACACATTGAGAGGGTTTGGAGATCCTACAAAGCACAGATCTGGAGACTAAGGGGAAATCGTACCGAACGTTTGCTTTCTGACCACCTAGTGCTGATTGAGTGGAATGAATGGCTTGCAAAGAAACACCATGATGGTGCATTTGGTAGACTCATTCATGACATATCAAGAAAGTACAATTAGGGTTGTATCCATTATACACCCATCGTAACATGGAGCCAGTGTTTTTTCTTTTTGTAAAATGTTACTGTGTCTTTAACAAAAATTGTGTTTACAAATGGTTTTATACAGACAGAGTTTAAATGTTACTGTGTCTTTTTATATAAGTGATATGTCATATTTTATTTGAGTTTTTCCACTGTGAGCACTTTAAGTTTGAGAGATTTTCTTTTTCAGTTGCAGAGTATTTTAAGTTCATATGAAGAGTTATTTTGATAAGCACCGTTTTATACAGAGGATGTTTCCTTTTAATAAATATAAGTTTAAGTCCATGTGTTGTGTCTGTTTCCTTATTCTGTTGAATCAATATCTGTGACTTCTGTGTTTTAAGGTGCTGCTGGTCTTAAATCTCATTAATGAATTCTTTGTAAAGCATAAAAAGTCCTCACTTTAGATCAGCTCACAAAACAATGAACAAGCAGCTTATAAGTCCTTTGTGACTACCTTAATTAATCATAATTTGCTGTGTAATAAGGTGTTCACTAACCCTTACTAAATGTTAGAATCATAACCTGTAAATGTGTTTATAACTGCTTTATAATGACCATAATAGCTCATTTGTAATTGGTGAATCCACCATTTATAAAGTATGAACAAAGAGTTAGTTAACACATTATAGAGAGTCATATTCATCAATAATAAAACATTTATAACTGTGTTTGTACATGATATACAAATGAGTATTAATGTATGAACAATGCTTTACAGATGATGAGTTAAGTATTAATTAATACTTAATTAATGCTTAAAAGTGTGTAGTTAATATAAAGTGTACTGGAAAATCTCCTCTTCCTGAGTAACGATCGAGCAGCCCTCATGAGTGTTGTGACCACACATTTCCACAAGCATGGTCCTAAAGATGGACTATGTTCTCATATCGTACCAAAACTTGAGATAAGGCACATTCGAGGACAGCTACGTATTCTCTTCCTTCTTGCAACAGCTGTTGTAGCTACAGCAACCACTGACACATTCTGCTGAAAGTCACCAATTAACATGGCCCCGACTTAAACCGTAACACTGACGGTTAGCTTGTGCTAACTTGCTAAACGATCTTTCTATTACAACACATGTAATATTCCCAGGTAGCTTCTAGTGTAGACACAAGCAGTATGCATATACGGTCTGTCCTGCTATCAGCTAATGCTAATAACTGGACGCCTTAGGTCATGCAGAGTTTGAGCTCTGAATCATTAATAGGGTAACACACGTCACACCGGTGACTGTTTAATCCATGAGCCCACACTGTCAGCTGATGGGCAGACACTCTGTGCATGCTGTAATCATGTACATTTGAGCATGTATGTCTGTAAGTGTAAATCCAGAGCTGTAACTGCATGCATACTCTCAGTCTGTTGGATCTTTGTTAGCACACATTGTTTTGCATGTTTATTGATTTAGACTCAGGCCTGTTACTTAGGGTTAGGGGGTACATCACTAACAACAGCTAACATTATTGCTGACAGTGTATTTAATTTATAATGTTGAACTGATGCAACCTAATAATAGTAACTTTAGGCCTAAATGTTTTTTCCTCCTTCCATTAGTTACACGAAGGGTCTGTCAGCCTCAACACCCCATAAGGTCCTCTGTTTACCCTTTGACCCCCATCAAACCTGGACTACCTGAAACATTAGTAACAACATGTAATAGTGACTGTATGTATGTTGTATTGACGTTTATGTGTACAGTCATTATATTTTAGCTTTCACTTACTGACATGTAAGAATGACTGAATGAAACGATGTTGTTGTTTACAAGATAACTCCATTAGTTAGCACATGTTGTGATCACATGAAGAGTAGGATTCAAAAAGAGAATTAAAAACTAAAGGAGCTGAATGTGGATGAGCTCCATGCACACTGTGTTATAGGGCTGAACGATTTTAGGAAAAGATCTAATTGTAATTTTTCTGGCAGATATTGCAATTTCAATTTGATTCATGATTTTCTTCAAATCAAGCTTCAGTGCAATATTCATAATGTACAGTAACATTTACAAAAAGCTAAGAGCTATGACTCTAATGCAAGGATGAAAATTAAAGGTAAGAATTGCTACCAAATGTATTTATTAACAAGAAACATGCATGTACATTATTTAAAGACCAATGGCAGTTATTACAACTGAAGAACTAAAAGAGCCATCTTTGACTGTTGTAACTTAAAAAAATGTAGTGTGAAAAATCCTTAACTGTGTTAAGTTAAAAAGTTAAATAAAATGCAAAACAATACAAAAAACAAAAAAAAACAATGTTAAATAAGTAATAATAAGAATAACAGAATTCAACAATTCCAATAAAGGAAAAAAGGATCTTGCCCAACAGTCTCAAGAGAGCTAGCTTATCAACATCTATAGCAGCAGTTCTTTATTCAACCCTGGATTAAGAAACCTGGACTGTCTGTTTCAGTGAAACTGAAAAGTAATGGTAATACAATAAAACTCTCATTAAACAAAATGACTCTAGCTCTGCCCTTCTGAAAAAGATGTCAGACATTAAAATAGGTGGGTCATTCATTTATGGCTCAGCAGCACCCAAACATTGCACATCTATTCTGTAAACAATAGAGCAATTTTCCTGAAAAACAGCAAATGTCTTTTTAAAACAGAGGCTAACACTACAAGTTAGGGTGAAGTGCAGAACAAATACAATCTCAAAAGTACTTCATCAACAATAATACTTGCTTCGCTGACATCTCTACATCACTCTTTACTGATTTGTTGTCAAAAAAACCAGCATGTCAACCTTTGATGGTTTTAGACATGAGCGCTGACATGTGACAACATTGTCACTAGCACTAAACAATCTCTCTGATGGCGAACTGGTGGCTGGTATGCACAGGAGTTCACGAGCCAGTTTGCTCAGTCATGGAAAGTTAACATTGTGCACTCTCCACCAGGCCAGTGGATCTTCCTCTCCATCGATAGTGGGACTCATCAGGTAGTTGTCTAGTTCAGCTTTAATGGCATCCTCCAACTGCATAGTGGAGGAAGGAGCAGGGACAGCCTTTCTCTTGAGGAAGCTGCCCAATGACCGCTTTCCCTTCCCTCCGGTGGATGGCTCTGCCTCTGCTGCACCCTGGGAAACGAGCCCTCTTTTCCTGCAAAACACAGAGATAAGATGATCAATCAGTGTATAAATATATATAACTTGTATTGATGTGGCATTTTTGTATTACTAAACTACACAAAGAAACAGAACAAGGTACCTTTCGTGCCACCTGTTCCACTTCGATCTTCACTCTTTCTTTGATGTCTGGGACATTCTCTGCACTTACTGTATGTAGTCAGTCTTAAATCTAGGATCAAGGAACAAAGTAATGTCCAGTAGCTCCTGTGTGGCTGGATCTCTGTATTTATCCTCAATGTAGCCAAGAGCTCTTGACTTTATTTCCTTGGTAAGATCTGTGTCCTCATCACTTTCAGTCAGGGTTGATGTTCTCAGGAGATGGAGAACTGGCTTCAGGTACGTCACACTTACATAGGCTTCACCGGACAGGTCATCTGTAGACTCCTGAAGAGGACCAAGGGCATTGTTTATTGATTCAAAGACATCTGTGTCCTTGAATCAACCTGCCAAGTGGTGACCAGGTGATGTGCCTTCTTGTCTTTAGACAGAACCTGAGACAACGCCTTGCTCTGCTCCAACACCCTCCCAATCATGTGTTGCCTTGAGCCCCATCTCGTCGGACACTCTGTAATCAGTGAGTGCTCAGGTAAATGGAATTCTTGCTGTGCCTTTTTCAGTACCGTCTTCTTTTTCCAGCTATGGGAGAAGACACCAACCATCTTTTTGCAAAGTCCTGTTGCCCGTTTAACTCTTGCATCATCTTTAACAGCATTTTCTGGACAAAAAAAGAACAAGAACATAAACATTAAATGAGCATTACAGGCTAAGGTGAGGGTTGGAACGTAGACCAACTGGTAAATTGAAAGCTTTGCCTTCCAGTTCAGCTCCCTCTTCACCACAAGGGTCCGGTACAACACCCGCATAGCTGCTGACGCTGCACCAACCCTCCTGTCATTCTCTTGCTCAAGATACTTTAAATGCCTCAGCTGGTGCAAAGACTCACTCCCCAACCAGAGAGAGCAATCCACCGTTTTCCAACAGAGAACCATGGCCTCAGATTTGGAGGTGCTGACCAGATCCCACCTCAAAGAAGCCAACAGAACCACATTGACTTCAAAAAGCAGAGATCCTGTCCATGAAAATTACAAACAGGTGTGGAGACGAGGGGCAACCCTTGCAGAGGCCAACTCTCACTGAGAACGTGTTCGACTTTGTGCGAAATATGCGGACAAGCTCTCACTTTGTTCGTACAGATACCAGAGAGCATGTAGTAACAGCCCCCGAACACAATACTCCTGCAGAACCCCACATGAGACCCCCTGTGGAACACGATCATAGGCCTTCTCCAAGCCCACAAAACACATGTAGACTGTGGAGGACCAGAAACAGCCAGGAACTCAGATCAAGGAAGTGATGATGAATCTGAAAACCCCTCTGAGCCTGAAAGAAAGACATTTGTAATCAGAGGAAGACCGATGAGCACAGGTCAGGTTTAAACTCCAAAAAATCTAAAGACAAGAGAGTGACTGATAAAACAGTGCATAGCTGCTCTGAGTGTGGTATATGGTTTAAACAGAAACAGGGCCTCATCAGACACAATGTAGTTCACACAGGAGAGAAACCCTTCAGCTGCTCTGAGTGTGGTAACAGGTTTAAACAGAAACAGGGCCTCATCAGACACAAGGTAGTTCACACAGGAGAGAAACCCTTCAGCTGATCTGAGTGTGGTAAAAGGTTTAAACAGAAACAGCATCTGGTCCCTCACATGTTAGTTCACACAGGAGAGAAACCCTTCAGCTGCTCTGAGTGTGGTCAAAGGTTTAAATGTAAACTGAACCTGATCAGTCCCAAGGTAGTCCATACAAGAGAGAAACCCTTCAGCTGCTCTGAGTGTGGTCAAAGGTTTAATCGCAGATTGAATTTGACTTCACACATGTTGGTTCACACAGGAGAGACACCCTTAGGGTGAGGGGTATACTACAAAGCCAGATTTCATGTTTATGTTTATTTATTCGCACAATTTAAAGAAAATACATACCAAAAAAAAGAGCAAAGATAAATAATATAATGTGCAGGAAGAGGCAGAAAACTCAGAGAGCTTATTTGAAGCCTCCAGCCTAATAGTGTTGTAATATCAAAAATGAATTAAAAAAATACTAAGTTGACACATATAAAGACAATAGTTGATAAAAAATAAAACAACATAAGAATTAATATAAAAATTAACAAAATTAACAATTAATATAAATACAGTTATTACATCAATAGAATTCAGAAGTACAACATGTGAATATGGTGTGTATGGACACCTACTCTATGAGTATTTGGTTGAGCATGATGAGTATATTAAGTAACAGTAGTTAAAAAATTTTTCAAGCATCTTTTATAACATTTTAAAGATTAACAGTTTTTAGCCACATTGGAATAAATATTCTTAAATTTGCTGCTCCTGAAACGTATCAAGAATTGACTTCTACAAGTAAAACATTCAGGAGGATGAAGAATTAAAGTTTGATGAGTTGAATAAGAGTGGACCTGTGAATTTAATTTGAAGTAAGACTTGAAGTGATCAGGGATATTCCCTTCATGTTGTATTTTATATAAAAAAACACATATTTGAGAGATATTGATGTTATAGATGTTAAGAAGCTGGAGTTTCTGAAACAAAGGAGCAGATGTAGACGTGTGGCTTCCATCCAGTTCATAACAAAACGTTTCTGAAGGAGCAACATTTTATGGAGAGTCATAGGAAAGTACTACCCCAAACTATATTCCAATATGAAAGATATGGATAAATGAGGCTGTGATAAAGAGTAAGGAGACAGTTTGTGGTGACAAGATGACTAATCCTTCTTATAATACAGAAAGATTTATTCGTTTTTCAGCTAACCCAATCCATTTGTTCTTTCCAACTCAGATTCTCATCAACAAAAACTCAGAGGAATCTAGAAGCTGATACCTGAGGCATCTCAACAGAGTCAATATGAATTTTAGACAAATCTTAGAGTATTTTTTTTACCACTAAAAATTATAAAAATTAGATTTTTTAATATTCAAAGATATTTTATTTAACCTGAACCAGTTTACATAGGCAGATAAACCAATATTAGCATCCCTCATCAACAAGTTAAAATGTGTGTGGGAGAGAACCAGAGTTGTGTCATCTGTAAACATTATTGGTGAAACAACATTTGAGGCATTGAACAAATCATTTATATAGATTAAAAATAATAAAGGTCCCAAGATGGACCCTTGTGGGACACCACATGGTAGTCTGGCTTTGTCAGAGCAGGAACCCTCAACACAAACAAACTGGCTTCTATTGGAAAGATAACTGTCTAACCATTTATACATTATATCATGAAAACCATATTTAAACAACTTCTGCAATAAAATATGATGATTGACTGAATCAAATGCTTTTGAAAAGTCTAAAAAAATACTGCAAGCATATTTGTGATTATAAGAGCAGAGGTTATTTGGTCAGTGAGGTGAAGCAGGGCCATATAAGTGGAGGGATTTTTCCTAAAACCATACTGGTGTTCATAAAGAATTGAATTTGAGTCGAGATAAAAAGAAATTATTTTGTATACATGTTTCTCTAATATTTTTGAAAAGCAAGGTAAGATAGATCTTGGTCTATAATTATTAAAAGAGCATGGGTCATCTGCTTTAAACAATGGAACAACTTTAACAACTTTTAAATCCTCTGGTACAATCCTGATGCCATGGACAGAGAACATGAGCAAGTGGCTGCAGTATTGACTGCTTCACTTGTTTAACAATGAGTGCAGAAATATTGTCATGTCCAGGTGAAGATGTTTTTAACTCATCAATTATTTCACGTATTTCTTGAATTTCGGGCGGCTTGAAAGAAGACATAATGGGAAAAGTTCCTGAAATAAGTGAATTTCCTAAACTGGCAGAAATGTTACTGGTTAGTTCCTGACCGATAACAACAAAACAATCATTACATTTTTGAGCTTTATCAAATGGATTATTGAAAACATTCTCATTATCCTTAAAGACTGAAGGTAATAGTGATGTGTCGGTCCCAAACGATCCGGCTCTGAGAGCCGGCTCTTTGAAGTGAACGACAGGAGTCGGCTCCTGACTGGACTGGGAGCCGTTTTTGTTTTTTTTCTCTTGTCTTTTTCTGTTAAAGCCTCACGTGATTGGTCAAGACATGGTGGCGTCTTGACCAATCACGTGTCTACATTGAATAGAACGGGAAGGGGAGGGGTTACAGACACACAGCACAGTGAGCACCAACAGGAGGGAGACGAGAGGGAGAACGTGCGCGACAGACAGAGAACGCACTGGAAAGGTGAGAAAACGAGTGACTGCAGAAAACACAGAAAACTTTAGACACAGTTCAACGGAATAGACTGTTCAAAAGCAGAGTGTAGACTGTGCAAGGTGACAGTGTCATCAATCAGGGTCCACAAATAGACCTGAAAAGACACATTAAAACTGTCTGTGAAGGATCTCAGTCATCCAGGTCATGGTATTAGAACTGTTTATCCATCAGTGTAATAAGTGAAGAATAAAGACAGTGAAGGGAACCTGCTGTTAATGAAGGTGTTTAAAAGTTTATAAATAATATACATACAATCAGAGATTGGACGTTTTGTCTAATTGAGATGAGTCTTGTTTTTGTACTTTATAATTCTTTTTTTAGACCACTGCTCTGTGTTGAGTATATAAATAAAGCCTTATGAATAATAAACATTTGATAGAATGTATGTTTTTTTACATTAGTTACTCATTTTACATTATTTTAGGTCATACATTAATTTAAACAAGAACAAATCTGAGGAGCCACTCAGGAGCCCAAAGAGCCGGCTCTTTGTAGTGAGCCGAGCCAAAAGAACCAACTCTCTAAAAAGAGCCGGGATTCTCATCACTACCCCCCAGTCCACAAAGTCAGACTCCGCCCCTTGGTTTGCCCCCCCCAGTCCACAAAGTCAGACTCCGCCCCTTGGTTTGCCCCCCCAGTCCACAAAGTCAGACTCCACCCCTTGGTTTGCCCCCCCAGTCCACAAAGTCAGACTCCGCCCCTTGGTTTGCCCCCCCCCCAGTCCACAAAGTCAGACTCCGCCCTTTGGTTTGGCCCGCCAGTCAACAAAGTCAGACTCCGCCCTTTAGTTTTGGCCCGCCAGTCCCCAAAGTCAGACTCCGCCCCTTGGTTTGGCCCGCCAGTCCACAAAGTCAGACTCCGCCCCTTGGTTTGCCCCCCCCGTCCACAAAGTCAGACTCCGCCCCTTGGTTTGGCCCCCCAGTCCACAAAGTCAGACTCTGCCCTTTGGTTTGCCCCCCCAGTCCACAAAGTCAGACTCCGCCCCTTGGTTTGCCCCCCCAGTCCACAAAGTCAGACTCCGCCCCTTGGTTTGCCCCCCCCCCCAGTCCACAAAGTCAGACTCCGCCCTTTAGTTTGGCCCGCCAGTCAACAAAGTCAGACTCTGCCCTTTAGTTTTGGCCCGCCAGTCCCCAAAGTCAGACTCCGCCCCTTGGTTTGGCCCGCCAGTCCACAAAGTCAGACTCCGCCCCTTGGTTTGCCCCCCAGTCCACAAATTCAGACTCCGCCCCTTGGTTTGCCCCCCAGTCCACAAAGTCAGACTCCGCCCCTTGGTTTGCCCCCCAGTCCACAAAGTCAGACTCCACCCATTGGTTTGCCCCCCAGTCCACAAATTCAGACTCCGCCCCTTGGTTTGCCCCCCAGTCCACAAAGTCAGACTCCGCCCCTTGGTTTGCCCCCCAGTCCACAAAGTCAGACTCCGCCCCTTGGTTTGCCCCCCAGTCCACAAAGTCAGACTCCGCCCCTTGGTTTGCCCCCTCAGTCCACAAAGTCAGACTCGGCCCCTTGGTTGCCCCCCCCCCAGTCCACAAAGTCAGACTCCGGCCCTGGCTCCGCTCGTCTCAATGGGAGGAGCTCTTCCATCTTCTATTGAAGCGGTTCCTCCATGTAATCCAAAGTCCGGAGCTTCGGTCTTCATCTCTCCAGCTGCAGTTCTCTAGTCCTCCTGGAGAACAGTTCGCTTCAATGTCCGGGTTTCAGGATCTTAAAGATTTCTTCAGCCGGCGGCTGCTCGCTGCGGTTATCAAAGACATTAGAGGACAAACCACAACATCTTTATATGAAGAGGAGCTTCAGCGGCAGAGAGAGCTGCTGAAAGTGATTGTAACACCTGAAATCAAGCTGCAGAGAGCAGGTTAGTGTTTGCTTCTTCTGATGGAAACGTGTTTGTTGGGAGGGTTTCAGGGAGCCTTCAGCACACAGCGTGTTAGCCGCAGCTGGCTCCTGATGAAAATATCACTTTGTTGTTTTGGATCTGAAACTCTTTTCTGACTGCTGTGTGATGTTTGGAATGTGTCTGGTGGACATTTCCCTGTTTCGTCACGCTTACTCTGATTATTATCATTTGAATTTAATGAACCAGATTGTATTTGAGTTTAAACACACCTTTTCTAGGATTTCTGAAGACAATGAAAAAAAGGTGAAGGCAAGACCCCAGGGTAAAACCAGGGATCAAACTCAGACACATTCCTGGGAGGGGGTCATCACCTCATCACCACACCCCCACACCCCCACACCCTCTTTGATGAGATGTGACTGACAAAAGAAAAACACCCTCTCATCAAAGAGGACTGTAATGTTATGTTGTATCTTGACCGCCCGTGATGTGTAGATGCAGAAGGAATCTTCGTGACACTGGCTTGCTTGCATAGTAATACGTTTATTACAAGAAAACAATACCAGTATCAAACAAGCACCCGGAATGCTTGGGAGAACAGCTCTGCAAATCTGCTGACTCCCAGAATGCTGTTGACCAGCACCTTTTATAGGTCTGTCAACCAATGATATAGCCTACTGCAAAGCCCAAACTTATCTCAACCTCTAGTTATCTACTATACCCTCCTGGGCTCTGCTAGCCTAATGGTTACAAAACTTGTCCATGCATGTCACTAAATTGGAAGGGGGTCTCAATCTAATTTCCTTGAAAGTCTGGGAGAACATAGGTTTCTCCTTGACTTGTTTTACGTCAGTTACTTATTAACTATCAGATACTTCAGTTACTAGAAAGAAGCAGAAGGGAACCAATGAGGATCTGTATTAAGGATGCTAAATGACCCTCTTTTTTTGGCTTTTCTGTTTGTTATCCCTCTTATGTTGCATTCACACCAGGCGGCCACCTCCGGTCTCAAAATATGAAGCCCATGTGGAAATGTTATTGAAGTATCTGATAGTTAATAAGTAACTGACGTAAAATAAGTCAAGGAGAAACCTATGCTGTCCCAGACGTTCAAGGAATTTTGGTTGAGACCCCCTTCCAATTTAGTGACATGCATGGACAAGTTTTGTAACCCTTAGGCTAGCAGAGCCCAGGAGAGTCTAATAAATAACTAGAGGTTGAGATAAGTTTGGGCTTGGTAGTAGGCTCTGTCATTGGTTGGCAGACCTATAAAAGGTGCTGGTCAACAGCATTCTGGGAGTCAGCAGATTTGCAGAGCTGTTCTCCCAGGCATTCCGCGGTGCTTGTTTGATACTGGTATTGTTTTCTTGTAATAAACATATTACTATGCAAGCAAGCCAGTGTCACGAAGATTCCTTCTGCATCTACACATCACGGGCGGTCAAGATACGACATTATAAACTGGAATTCATTGAGAATCCACTTGAGGCTGGCTGCAGAAACACCGGAAACCACATAGACATGAATGAAAAGACGGTCTTTGCAGCATTAATAAACATGTTTACAGCCTGGTTCAAAAAAACAGCTTGGCCCTACGAAGCTAATCTCTCTATCAGCACACACTGTAGGGGGGGGGGGGTTTCTAACGTGACGGTTCAGAAGATATTAAGATTACGAGTTTTTGCCCAAATAAGGACATGACTGACGTGACTCCCGGAGATTTGTATTTAGAGAAATGAGACGTCACGTGAAGCGACGTCGGTTTGTGATGACGGCTTTAACAGCTGTTTGTGTCTGCACACATGTTCACTGTAATAACTCTGATCAATATAAACAGTAACAGAGCTCTGTCTCTGTGTTTACATGTTTAACATACACCTGTTTAACACACATGTTCACTGTAATAACTCTGATCAATATAAACAGTAACAGAGCTCTGTCTCTGTGTTTACATGTTTAACACACACCTGTTTAACACACATGTTCACTGTAATAACTCTGATCAATATAAACAGTAACAGAGCTCTGTCTATCTATTAATCTATTTCATTAGACAGTGAATCTGACAAAAACAATTAGATAGAACATAATCCATCCTCTGTTATATTGAATTTATGATTTTATGTTCAGTATTTTGTTTTTAAAACTCACATTAAACACTTTAATTTTCAGCTCATGTTGCTGTCTAGAAACTGACGTAGGTTTATGTTTATGAACCCTTAGTGACTGTTTTAAGGTCTGTTTCAGGGCACCCTCAGTGACTGTTTTAAGGTCTGTTTCAGGGCACCCTTAGTGACTGTTTTAAGGTCTGTTTCAGGGCACCCTTAGTGACTGTTTTAAGGTCTGTTTCAGGGCACCCTTAGTGACTGTTTTAAGGTCTGTTTCAGGACACCCTTAGTGACTGTTTTAAGGTCTGTTTCAGGGCACCCTCAGTGACTGTTTTAAGGTCTGTTTCAGGGCACCCTTAGTGACTGTTTTAAGGTCTGTTTCAGGGCACCCTTAGTGACTGTTTTAAGGTCTGTTTCGGGGCACCCTTAGTGACTGTTTTAAGGTCTGTTTCAGGACACCCTTAGTGACTGTTTTAAGGTCTGTTTCAGGGCACCCTCAGTGACTGTTTTAAGGTCTGTTTCAGGGCACCCTTAGTGACTGTTTTAAGGTCTGTTTCAGGGCACCCTTAGTGACTGTTTTAAGGTCTGTTTCAGGGCACCCTTAGTGACTGTTTTAAGGTCTGTTTCAGAGCACCCTTAGTGACTGTTTTAAGGTCTGTTTCAGGGCACCCTTAGTGACTGTTTTAAGGTCTGTTTCGGGGCACCCTTAGTGACTGTTTTAAGGTCTCTTTCAGGACACCCTTAGTGACTGTTTTAAGGTCTGTTTCGGGGCACCCTTAGTGATTGTTTTAAGGTCTGTTTCAGGGCACCCTTAGTGACTGTTTTAAGGTCTGTTTCAGGACACCCTTAGTGACTGTTTTAAGGTCTGTTTCAGGACACCCTTAGTGACTGTTTTAAGGTCTGTTTCGGGGCACCCTTAGTGACTGTTTTAAGGTCTGTTTCAGGGCACCCTTAGTGACTGTTTTAAGGTCTGTTTCAGGGCACCCTCAGTGACTGTTTTAAGGTCTGTTTCAGGGCACCCTTAGTGACTGTTTTAAGGTCTGTTTCAGGGCAACCTTAGTGACTGTTTTAAGGTCTGTTTCGGGGCACCCTTAGTGACTGTTTTAAGGTCTGTTTCAGGACACCCTTAGTGACTGTTTTAAGGTCTGTTTCAGGGCACCCTCAGTGACTGTTTTAAGGTCTGTTTCAGGGCACCCTTAGTGACTGTTTTAAGGTCTGTTTCAGGGCACCCTTAGTGACTGTTTTAAGGTCTGTTTCAGGGCACCCTTAGTGACTGTTTTAAGGTCTGTTTCAGAGCACCCTTAGTGACTGTTTTAAGGTCTGTTTCAGGGCACCCTTAGTGACTGTTTTAAGGTCTGTTTCGGGGCACCCTTAGTGACTGTTTTAAGGTCTCTTTCAGGACACCCTTAGTGACTGTTTTAAGGTCTGTTTCGGGGCACCCTTAGTGATTGTTTTAAGGTCTGTTTCAGGGCACCCTTAGTGACTGTTTTAAGGTCTGTTTCAGGACACCCTTAGTGACTGTTTTAAGGTCTGTTTCAGGACACCCTTAGTGACTGTTTTAAGGTCTGTTTCAGGACACCCTTAGTGACTGTTTTAAGGTCTGTTTCGGGGCACCCTTAGTGACTGTTTTAAGGTCTGTTTCAGGGCACCCTTAGTGACTGTTTTAAGGTCTGTTTCAGGGCACCCTCAGTGACTGTTTTAAGGTCTGTTTCAGGGCACCCTTAGTGACTGTTTTAAGGTCTGTTTCAGGGCAACCTTAGTGACTGTTTTAAGGTCTGTTTCGGGGCACCCTTAGTGACTGTTTTAAGGTCTGTTTCAGGACACCCTTAGTGACTGTTTTAAGGTCTGTTTCAGGGCACCCTCAGTGACTGTTTTAAGGTCTGTTTCAGGGCACCCTTAGTGACTGTTTTAAGGTCTGTTTCAGGGCACCCTTAGTGACTGTTTTAAGGTCTGTTTCAGGGCACCCTTAGTGACTGTTTTAAGGTCTGTTTCAGGGCACCCTTAGTGACTGTTTTAAGGTCTGTTTCAGGGCACCCTTAGTGACTGTTTTAAGGTCTGTTTCGGGGCACCCTTAGTGACTGTTTTAAGGTCTGTTTCGGGGCACCCTTAGTGACTGTTTTAAGGTCTCTTTCAGGATACCCTTAGTGACTATTTTAAGGTCTGTTTCGGGGCACCCTTAGTGATTGTTTTAAGGTCTGTTTCAGGGCACCCTTAGTGACTGTTTTAAGGTCTGTTTCAGGACACCCTTAGTGACTGTTTTAAGGTCTGTTTCAGGACACCCTTAGTGACTGTTTTAAGGTCTGTTTCAGGACACCCTTAGTGACTGTTTTAAGGTCTGTTTCGGGGCACCCTTAGTGATGTTTTAAGGTCTGTTTCAGGGCACCCTTAGTGACTGTTTTATGGTCTGTTTCAGGGCACCGTTAGTGACTGTTTTAAGGTCTGTTTCAGGGCACCCTTAGTGACTGTTTTAAGGTCTGTTTCAGGGTACCCTTAGTGACTGTTTTAAGGTCTGTTTCAGGGCACCCTTAGTGACTGTTTTAAGGTCTTTTTCAGGACACCCTTAGTGACTGTTTTAAGGTCTGTTTCAGGGCACCCTTAGTGACTGTTTTAAGGTATGTTTCGGGGCACCCTTAGTGACTGTTTTAAGGTCTGTTTCAGGGCACCCTTAGTGACTGTTTTAATCTCTGTTTCAGGGCACCCTTAGTGACTGTTTTAAGGTATGTTTCAGGGCACCCTTAGTGACTGTTTTAAGGTCTGTTTCAGGGCACCCTTAGTGACTGTTTTAAGGTATGTTTCAGGGCACCCTTAGTGACTGTTTTAAGGTCTGTTTCAGGACACCCTTAGTGACTGTTTTAAGGTCTGTTTCTGGACACCCTTAGTGACTGTTTTAAAGTATGTTTCAGGGCACCCTTAGTGACTGTTTTAAGGTCTGTTTCAGGGCACCCTTAGTGACTGTTTTAAGGTCTGTTTCAGGACACCCTTAGTGACTGTTTTAAGGTCTGTTTCAGGGCACCCTTAGTGACTGTTTTAAGGTCTGTTTCAGGGCACCCTTAGTGACTGTTTTAAGGTATGTTTCGGGGCACCCTTAATGACTGTTTTAAGGTCTGTTTCAGGGCACCCTTAGTGACTGTTTTAAGGTATGTTTTAGGGCACCCTTAGTGACTGTTTTAAGGTCTGTTTCAGGGCACCCTTAGTGACTGTTTTAAGGTCTGTTTCAGGACACCCTTAGTGATTGTTTTATGGTCTGTTTCAGGACACCCTTAGTGACTGTTTTAAGGTCTGTTTCAGGGCACCCTTAGTGATGTTTTAAGGTCTGTTTCAGGGCACCCCTAGTGACTGTTTTAAGGTCTTTTTCAGGACACCCTTAGTGACTGTTTTAAGGTCTGTTTCAGGGCACCCTCAGTGACTGTTTTAAGGTCTGTTTCAGGGCACCCTTAGTGACTGTTTTAAGTTCTGTTTCAGGGCACCCTTAGTGACTGTTTTAAGGTCTGTTTCAGGGCACCCTTAGTGACTGTTTTAAGGTCTGTTTCAGGGCACCCTCAGTGATTGTTTTAAAGTCTGTTTCAGGACACCCTTAGTGACTGTTTTAAGGTCTGTTTCAGGACACCCTTAGTGACTGTTTTAAGGTGTGTTTCAGGGCACCCTTAGTGACTGTTTTAAGGTCTGTTTCAGGGCACCCTTAGTGACTGTTTTAAGGTCTGTTTCAGGGCACCCTCAGTGATTGTTTTAAAGTCTGTTTCAGGACACCCTTAGTGACTGTTTTAAGGTCTGTTTCAGGACACCCTTAGTGACTGTTTTAAGGTCTGTTTCAGGGCACCCTTAGTGACTGTTTTAAGGTCTGTTTCAGGGCACCCTTAGTGACTGTTTTAAGGTCTGTTTCAGGGCACCCTTAGTGACTGTTTTAAGGTCTGTTTCAGGGCACCCTTAGTGACTGTTTTAAGGTCTGTTTTAAGGGAGGGGGGTTCCCACGCCACACTAGTCTGTTGTTATCAAACAAGGTTGAGCTCGGGGACATTGAATGGGGAAGCCGGTTATGCTGAAGCGGGCAGAGCTAACTTGCTACTACAACCCATAGCTGGATTCAAGGGACAGACAGACAAGTTTTTCCACAACTCACCAGATGATCCTCCTCACTCTCTGTCCTCACAGTGAGCTCCTGTTAATTCCTGATCCCATAAAAACAGGTAGAGTCACAGAGGCTATGTTCAAGGATTCAAGGTTTTTTATTGTCATACCAATAGAAGCTGTTGCATGATATGGAACAAAATTTTGTTTCTTAGGTACCATATAAAGCCCAAAAAAGAACATACAATAAAAGGAAGACATTAGTAATAAATGTAAAAATATAAATACAAATATAAATATTGTGCATAGTGCAAATGTACAGTGTGCAAATGTGCAGTGTGCAAATGTACAGTGTGCAAGTTTTGAGGTAGTCCGTTTTATTGCACTGTTCATGTCAGAGTCTGTATGGCTGGGAGCGGCCGAGACTACAGAGCACCACCAGAGTTCAGCAGTCTTACAGCCTCAGGAAAGAAGCGGTTCCTCATTCTGGTGGTTCTGCTCTTGATGCTCCGCAGCCTCCTGCCTGAGGGGAGTGGAGCAAACAGTTTGTGTGCAGGGTGGGAGGTGTCCTTCATGATGCCTGTAAAAAGTCTGTTTTCTCCTGATGCTAGTTCACTGAACAATGTGTGGTGTGAAGTCAAACACGCCGGGTCCAGGGCAGGTTTCGAAGGTTTATTATCAACAGAAAGGATCAGCTCAGTGCAGACAAAGGACTGAGTTCGGATGTGGATGATTTGTACTATCAAACAAAAAGGGACAAAAAGGGAGATATTAAATATCTAAATAAACAATGTAGCATAACACTGATAAAGATAATATAGAAATAAGGCGTTACTTACATCAATAATGCATCCACTCCAGGTAATAGTTCAAAACCACATGATACAAACATTTCAACAAAGGGAGTCACTGGCACATGGCAGGTTTGGAGGGAAAAGGAGGAACAAAGGCTTGGGTGCAGGCTTTTATAGTGTAGGGGGCGTGGCTTAGGCGATCAGGTGTGGCCTGGTGAATTAACAGTCAGGTAGAGTGGAGACTTGTGATTTAACAATGCCAGAGGCCCTTTTTCTGCATCTGCTGGTGTAAATGTCAGTGGTTGGTGGTAAGCTGTTCCCTACAATCCTCTGTGCGGCCTTCACCACCCTCTGCAGAGTCTTCTTCTCTGCAGCAGAGCAGCTGCCATGCCACACAGTGATGCAGGAGCACAGGACGCTCTCCACCACACATCTGTAGAAGGAGTTCAGAGCTGAGCTCCCAAGTCCTGCATGCCTCAGCTTCCTAAGAAAGTAGAGGCACTGGTGGGCCAACCCTCCAGATGTTCCACCTCCTGTCTGTACTGGGACTCGTCGTTGTTCGTGATGCGTCCCACCACAGCTGAACACTCAAATCTGGCCCAAATCAGATTTAGACCACCTCCATATGTGGTCCTGAATCAGATACAGATCAGATTGTTTTCAGTGTGAACGGCCAAGGAGGATTTGATGCACATTTGACTTTCACGTCACTTTATAGCGACACACGTCACGATTCTGCGCCGTTTGTTTGTATATCCAAAGAACTTGTGAAACAGCTGACGTCATTGTTACTGGTCTTTTGTGCATGCGGGGCAGTTTGGAGCTGCAAACAGTTCACACTGGAATCACATACAGGTCACATTATAGATGGTAATGTGAAAAAGGCAAACAAAAAATCAGATCTGAGGTAAAAAAAATTGGAATTGAGCTTTAAGCCTTGCAGTGTGAACGTAACCAAAGTGTCCCATTTATTCCAGATGAGTGAATCTCCGCTGGTCCATACGTCACCGCCATACATTCCTGGGTGATCTGCACCCTGATTGGCTATCACGGTGCGATGGATTCGCTGGAGTTCAGATATTTCAACTTGCACCATTCGCGTTGCCCGATTTGGCAATTCGCGCCGCCAGCCCACTACTCGCGTCTCTGCATTGACTTTACATGTAATTAATATATTAAGTTGTAAAATATCCAATTTAAAATATGACATTAGATGATAAAATATTTTGAAATATAAGATTAAGAGAGAAAGAATGTAAAATTAGTTAGAATATTTGACTAAAACTCAGTTACATCTGCATCTTTGATGACAAGGACTTGATCAAAACTTACTAACAAACTCTCTCACCTGGGTCAGTCTCTCTCCCCCAACAGAACATCCATTCTGGTTCACACCCTGGTCACCTCCCGCCTACATTATTGCAACTCCCTTCTTTTTGGTTTACCAGACAAATCCATCCATTAACTTCAACTGGTTCAAAACTCTGCTGCCCACATCCTCACCAGAACCCCCTCCACCAGCAACATCACATCTGTCCTGCAGCAACTCCACTGGCTTCCCATTAAATACAGCATCATCTTCAAGATTCTGTTCCTCACCTACAAGGCCATCAACAACTTAGCTCCTCAGGACCTCATTGACCTCCTCCAGACTCAGGTCCTCCTCTTCCATTCAACTCACCCTCCCACCTGCTCGCTTGACCACCATGGGGTCGAGAGCCTTCAGCTGCTCGGCCCCCCGCCCCTGGAACTCTCTCCCCCTGGATGTACATAATTCAACCTGTCCCACCACCTTCAAATCCCGCCTCAAAACTCACCTTTTCCACCAAGCATACGCACTCTAATCCGTCTCTCTGGGACTTGAATGACCCCCCCCCCCCCCCCTTTCATCTCTCTAGTCTTGTATCTTTATTCTAATGTTTGTATTTATTTACTGTTGAGTGTTGCTTTTATTGTTGCTATGTTGTAAGGTGACCTTGGGTGTCCAGAAAGGCGCCTATAGATAAAATGAATTATTATTAATATTATTCTAAAAAGTTTCTGATGTATCACCAAGCTGGATTAAATGAAGATATAGACACAGAGAGGTCAAATATCACACAGACGTCTCCCGGACGCTGCTTACCCTCAAATAATACCTCAGCCTGTCACAGGAATGCATCGCTTTTATTTTGATAGATTAGACGCACAGCGGGGGACAATGTGTTTTTGAATGTTCGGCGCTCCACCACTAAAGTTTTCATCATGTAAAAAAGAGTTTTTATTATCAGCCCCCCCAACAGTGGCCCTCGCCCCCCCTGGAAGTTCAGTAAATTAAATTTTCTATATAGCACCAGATCACAGCAGAAGTAATTGAGGGTTACCTCTCTTATAGATCAGGTCTTAAACTTGTTCTTTTATTAAACAGACTAAATATCCTTCTGTTATTGATCTTATTTACATGATGGGATGTCATTCTGATCATCTGCTCTCACACAAACAGGTGCGCTCACATACACACATCACAGCACAATGATACGATGAAGGATCATCAACAACTCGTTCTTTAAGATGAAACCAAGACTATGACGAGCTGAAGTGCATCACCGATTATTTAAACTCAGATGATGAAAACTTTAGTGGTGGACCGTCGGACGTTAAAGGTGACATATCATGCAAAATGGACTTTTTAATGGTTCTTTACCTGAAATATGTTTCCCTGGCATGTCTACAAACCCCCCGAGAATGAAAAAAATCCATTCTGCCCCTGTTCTGATTTCTCCACCTTTCTGTAAATGTGTGTGAAACCAGCCGTTTCAGACTTCCGTGTTTTTGTTACGTAACAACAATATCCGGTCTGTCACGGAGTCAGAGCTCGGAGCTTGTTCAGCCCATAGACTGTATAAAATAATACTGAATCCCTCCCCCGTTTTTCATTACCTGCACACATGTGTGCTAACAAGGAGCTTAGGAGGGAGGCATGCTAGTTGTAGGCTGTCTTAATAAACACAAAGGTCGGTTTTACTCCCCACGTCTGCAGATTTGAAGATCTAGTGGATGATTTTTATTTGTCATGGATAAGTGCTAGCGCTAATTAGCATAGCCACATAGCTATATGTTCATAGCTGTAGCTGTAGCTGTAGCTGTAGCTGTAGCTGTAGCTGTAGCTGTAGCTGTAGCTGTAGCTGTGTACCAAGACACACGTCGACATACTGACAAATAAAACAACAAGAAACACTAAATCTGTGACCAATCCTTCAGAAAGGTCCCGCTGCCTTTCTGGCAGAGGTCGGTTTTACTCCACACGTCTGCAGATTTGAAGATCTAGTGGATGATTTTTAGTTTTCATGGATAAGTGCTAGCGCTAGTTAGCATAGCCACATAGCTACATGTTCGTAGCTGTGGAACAAGACACACGTCTACATACTGCAAATAAAACAACAAGAAACACAGAATATGTGACTAATCGTTCAGAAAGGTCCTGCTGCAGGCGCCTCTCCGTCAGGATCAGATTCAGAGGGTTGAAGTAACGTGATCTCTGAGCAGCCGTGTATATTCAGCCAACATGTAAACATTAGATCAACGTGCTGGAGAGCCGAGGCACATCCACTTCCGGAGGGGGTGTGGTCAGAGAGAAAACAGAGTGTTCTGAGGAGGACTGAAGAAGAGGGTTTTTCAGGCATGCCAAAATCTGATTTCAAAGTGTTTTTTTGAGCATAAACTTTAAAGACATGTTTTGGGGACCTCTTAGACCAATATATATTGATGAAAAAAGCGTGATATGTCCCCTTTAAGAGTTCATATTTCCCCGCTGTGCGTCTAATCTTTAGAAATGAAAGCTCTGCATTCCTGTGACAGGCTGAGTTATTATCTGTCTCTACCTGCAGCAGGTGTGCTGTGTGAACCAGTCTCCTCTTCATTGAGGATTTTTACCCCCGGTGTGCGTTAGAGACAAAAACACACCCGGGGGACGTCTGTTTAAGATTTGATGTTGTTGCCGCTCTCACTGTAAAAAGCTCTGCATCTACAGCTTGATTTAATCCAGTTTGGTGAAATCAGACACACTTAGTAAGTTTGGATCAACTCATTGGCATCAAAGAGTGCCGTGAGCTGACTGTCTGTCCAGAGCGCCTGTTACTGCAGGTGCATTCAGGGACCGTCGTAAAAGCGCAATGCAGACCTGTATTTTGCGTTCATGGCATTTTTATTTGAATCAAGAGAATCAGATGTAGTGGTCACATGAAGAATGTTTTCTTTTGACTTTTTTTGCAGGCTAGATTATTCAACTGAAGATATTACAAAGCAAAAGAGTTAAAAAGAGTGAAATGTTGATGATGTTAGTACTTGGTAAAAACCCTGATACCTGATATCTGATCAATAGATAGATAGACAGATAGATAGACGGCAATGTCTGCACGAACATTTATGTCATCATTTTCGTTAACGGAAATTGTACTCCCATTCACAGTGTGTTCAAATAGAGGCCTTAATAGGACTTCCTTTGCTTTTAGAGCCTGCCTCAAGTGGTCACTCAAAGAACTGCAGTTTTCCGCCCTACGGCGTCGGCTCCATTTTTAACATAAGAGGTTGTTTCACATTGAACACTTGATATCGAACAATCATCTGAATATGTTTAAAACCTGCTGTTTTTGTAACATTTCTGATACAATTGATGTCTTTCTGAACTTCAGGGCTTCCTGCAGACTTCCAGCAGCTATCAGGGATTAAAGAAGAGCCTCCTGAGCAGCAGGAGTGGAGCCCCCATCTGGACCAGGAGGACACTAAGCCCCCGCACATCAAAGAGGAACCGGAGGAACTCTGGAGCAGTCAGGAGGGAGAGCAGCTTCAAGGACTGGAGGAGGAGGATGATACCAAAAAGTTTCCATTCACTGCTGTCTGTGTGAAGAGTGAAGTTAAAGAAGAGGAACCTCAGTCCTCACAGCTTCATCTAGAACAGACTAAAATGGTGGAAACAGAAGAAGAAGAAGAAGAAGGCTGTGGAGGATCAGAACAAGCCATGAACTTGGATCCAGAGAGTGATTCACAACCAGAGATTGAGACTGAGGACTCCTCTGAACCTGAGACTGAAGACAGTGATGACTGGAGCGAGACCAGAGAGGATCAGTCAGGATTAAACTCTGTGGCTGAGAATAAATCTCATGTCTGCTCTCAGTGTGGCAAAGCTTTCAAACAGAAATACCTTTTGACCAGACACATGATAATTCACAGGGAAGAGAAACCCTTCATCTGCCCCAGTTGTGGTAAAACATTCAAAAAGAAAGGGAACCTGAGCCAGCACATGGTAACACACACTGGAGAGAAACCCTACACCTGCACTGAATGTGGTGTTAGATTTAACAGTAATGGTCATCTGACCAGACACATGATCATTCATACCAGAGAGAAACCATTCAGCTGCTCTGAGTGTGGGAAAAGTTTTAAGCATAAAGAATGTATGACCCGACATATGATCATTCATCAAGTAGAGAAACCCTTCAGCTGCTCTGAGTGTGGGAAAAGATTTAACCATCAACACGGCGTGACCCAACACATGACGATTCACACGGGAGAGAAAGCTTTAGACTGCTCTGAATGTGGGAAACACTTTACTCAGAAGTCCAGTCTGACCAGACACATGAGAATTCACACCAGAGAGAAACCCTTCAGCTGCTCCCAGTGTGGGAAAAGATTCGGCCGAAAGTTTTGTCTGACGACTCACATGGCCCTGCATAAAAAACAGAAGCCTCCAGCTGCCCAGAATGTGGTGAAAGGTTCAATCATGAGTCTGGTCTGACCGCCCACATGGAATATCACAGAGGAGAGAAACTCTTCAGCTGCTCTAAAGGCTGATTTATACTTCTGCGTCTCTCCTACACAGCAGGGGCTGACGTGGACATGAGCACCACATACTTGTACGTCGATGTGTCCGTGTCTCTGGGCAGTTCTCTGTCAAAACACTTGAGGGCAGGAGCTGATGAAGAGGACTGTGGAGGACCTGGACAAATCAGCTGCTCCGACCGAGAGAGTCCTTTACGACCAGAGACTGAGGTCAAGACTGGAGACTCTTCTGGACCTGAGACTGAAGACAGCGATGATGAGACAAGATGCAATAATACCACAACAGAGACCATGAACACTCAGACTACATTACATTGAGTTACACAAACATTAAGTGGTCCAATATTCTGTATGATCACCTGTGTTGATTTTGTCCACTATTTTAGTTTGAATCCATAAAGGACAATTAAATGAGTTTCAGACACCTTTTGGTCTTTCTGCCCTCGTAGCTTTGGTCCCTGATTAACATTTGAATCTAGTTTTAGTTTTAAGAAGTATGCAAATGTAGTCCTTACTTTCATTCAATAGGTTTTCTTTTTTTAATTCATCTCACCTTCATCAAAATTGGTACCAAGTGTGTACCCAGCATTCAAATCTGTAATCCACAGCTTGACCCGTAAGGCAACTGGACTAGTAGAAATTCTTGAAGACGTTTCACCTCTCCTCCGAAAGGCTTCTTCAGTTCTGACCAGACTGGGGAAGAGCTCGAAGATACAAACCACTAACAGTCGTGGGTGTGTCCAGGGGTGCATCTCAAAGCTCTAAACGTCCATCCTCGCGTCTCTTCCTCGCGTCTTAGTCCCGCCCACCAGAGATACGAGGAAATGAAACCAGAGGAGAGAGGAGAGAGGAGATTTGTATTTAGAGAAATGAGACGTCCTCTCCTCCAGAGTGTCACGTGAAGCGACGTCGGTTTGTGATGACGGCTTTAACAGCTGTTTGTGTCTGCACACATGTTCACTGTAATAACTCTGATACATATAAACAGTAACAGAGCTCTGTCTCTGTGTTTACATGTTTAACACACACCTGTTTAACACACACCTGTTTAACACACATGTTCACTGTAATAACTCTGATTAATATAAACAGTAACAGAGCTCTGTCTCTGTGTTTACATGTTTAACACACACCTGTTTAACACACACCTGTTTAACACACACCTGTTTAACACACACCTGTTTAACACACATGTTCACTGTAATATCTCTGATCAATATAAACAGTGACAGAGCTCTGTCTCAGTGTTTACATGTTTAACACACACCTGTTTAACACACATGTTCACTGTAATAACTCTGATCAATATAAACAGTAACAGAGCTCTGTCTCTGTGTTTACCTGTGTAACACACACCTGCACATGAAGAGAATCAGCTCTCTGTTTATTCTGTCCTGAAACATCACGGATCGATTCATCAGTAAATTATCCTCATTATTAAATTATTTATTACTTTAAGGGAAAATAGAAACCATGCAACTCTTTTCAAACCCTGTGTTCATTAATGATCAGCCTCGTATGAAACTTTATTAAAGCTGGGGTTGGCAGTCTTGGAAAACTAGCATGAATTTGAATGTAGCATTTCCTCAGGACTCCATCTAACCCCTCCCCTCCTCCCTCAGAGCTCCTCCAAAACGACGCCCCCCCCCCGCTCACATGCACGAGCGCCGCTGACTTGCGACCATATGATGGTGACTGATTCAAAACCGGTCCTCACCAAAACATTCTCATAGTGAAAGTTAAAAACACAAACAAACATGGCTGCTGTTAGTACTCACAACTATCATTCTAGCATTATCCAGTTGTACTGGTGACACGATATCTGGAGAAAAGTTATAACACATATATAATACTGTAACAACTCTACTGTTTGTTAAACCTGTTCAGTGTAGATGTTCTTAATTCCTACAGTGTTGACAGTCAGTGAAGGCATCAGGAGAGGTGTAGAGTGTGTGAGCTGGAGAGAGGAGAGACAAGAGGAGAAGTTCTTCATTCATTCAAACATTGATTGTTGTTTTGTTGGTTGGTGTGATCACGGCCGACAGTGACCGGTTATTAAAACTCAATGTGTTCACGAACCGGCTCGTCATCACTACAGCGTCCGGACGGACGCTACAGTACATCTACATTTTCTGTAGGACTTACTGAATGTCATTAATTCTTCTGCTTGTCAGAGCCCCCGTGGTGAGAGCTTTTTAGACTCTGATCTGGACTACAGTCCTGAGCAAAGCACCTCATCGGGTCAGAGGGGACAGGCCCGAGGTGGAGCGAGAGGGGCAGTCAGTAGAGTCAGGGGAAGCAGAGACAGGAGACGGAGACTCGGAGGAGTGCACGCCGGGAAATGTACGCGCAGGAGGAGGGCAGAACGGCAGGACGGGATTTGAATGGTTTAAAATTTTGGGTCCCAAAAAAGGCTGATTGGTTGGTGTTTTCCCAGGTTTACTCCGGCTGTAGATAGCAGCTTTTCTTCACTCTTTTTTAAGAACACATCATGTATTGATTACCATCAGGACATAAAGATCATTTTAACCAGTATAACACAAAGTGGATCTAAATCTGATTACCAACCCCAGCTTTAAGCTGACAGGAAATATAACAAGTGTTTTTACTAACAGACAAACTTTACTGTCAGACTTCTCTTCATGAAGAAAACAAGAACAAACAGAGAAACTAACAGGAGGAATAACAGATCATTAATATATATTCTATCTATGATATTAGACTCTCTTACTCTATTTCATTAGACAGTGAATCTGACAAAAACAATCAGATATAACATAATCCATCCTCTGTTATATTGAATTTATGATTTTGCGTTCAGTATTTTGTGTTTAAAACTCACATCAAACACTTTTTAATCTCAGCTCATCAAATAAAGACTGTTTAGAAAGCGACTCCTCTCTCCTCCAGCGGGTCAGCTGTGAGTCATTAGAGTCACATGGTCTCTGGTGTGAGTATGGTCTTACTTGTTTTGACAGAGAATTCAAAACAGCATTGTATGTAGGAGACACATGGTGTCTTAGTCCACCACCTCTGTTAAGAGAAGTGTGTTCAAGCTTAACATAGATGGCTTCCTTCACCCCTCTTTCAAACCAGTACACTTCTTCTCTCTTCCACATAGAAGATAGTCCTTTGTTCGTCCCACACACAGGGACATTTAAGTGTCACAGCAGCAAAGTAGACAGTGCAAAAGAGTATAAAGCAAACAAGAGCATACAAATATTAATAATCAAAATGTTAATATCTTAATTGATATGCACCTGTAATCTTTGCTCACAAACACTGCAGCTGTAGCGTTTCTCTCTCCCTCTCGTGTGAACCAGCACATGTGAGGTCAGATGCCATTTGCAGTAAAACCTTTTACTGCACTCGGAGCAGCCGAGGGGTTTCTCTCCTGTGTGAACCACCTTGTGTCTGATCAGATTTCCTTGACAGTTAAATTTTTTTTACCACACTCAGAGCAGCTGTGTGGTCTCTCAGCCTTCACCTTCTTATTTTTAACTGAGTTTAATCCTGACTGATTCTCTCTGGTCCCCCTGCAATCATCACTGTCATCAGTCTCAGGTTCAGAAGAGTCTTCAATCTGGACCTCAATCTCTGGTGTCCTCTCTCGTTTCCATCTGATCAGCTTGTCTCTGATGAAGCTGTGAGGACTGAGGCTCCTCTTCATCATCTTCCCTCTTCACAGTGACAACAGTGAATAGGAACTTTGTGGTATCATCCTCCTCCAGTCTTTGCAGCTGCTCTCCCTCCTGACTGCTCCAGAGTTCCCCTTTAATGTGCGGAGGATTCGTGTCCTCCTGGTCCAGACGGGAGCTCCACTCCTGGTGTTCAGGAGGCTCTTCTTTAATCCCTGGCAGCTGCTGGACATCTTCAGGAAACACTACAATACAGAGAGACACATCAAGGTCAGCTGAGAGGTTATGTTCTTGGAATAGTGATAAGTGATATAGCTTCTTTTTTATAATGGAACCCCACATAATAAGACCAAGGGGCAACCTGCGGTCTTAAAATATGAAGCCCATGCAGAAGTGCTAAAAACTGGAGTTCATCAAGCGTCCACTAGAGGCTGGCTGCAGAAACCATAGACTGTATAAATAATGGACTTAGGGGGACGTCACCCATTTGTTTCTGAAATGCTGTTTTGAGGCCAATCGTAGGCGGCAGCCATATTTCTACTGTCGAGCGATTGTGACGTAAAGAGGCGGGCTTTGAGCCTCCTAGCCAACAGCTACAGTGTTCCTTCCTGTCAATCAAGTCAGCTGTGCCTCTCATTGGTATCTAAATATCGTGGAAATTACCATGTTATGAAAACATTTAGCCCCCGTACAGTATGTGGTGATAGAGAAATGAGCTATCCAGACTACACTCGTCTTTTGAACCAGGCTGTAAACATGTTTGTTTCTGTTGTAAAGATCCTTTCTTTTTTGAATTGGTGTGTATGTGGTTTCCAGTTCTGGAGCCAGGCTCAAGTGGATCCTCGATGAACTGCAGTTTTTAGCACTTTAGCATTGGACTCATATTTTTAGACTACAGGTTGCCGCTTGACAGAAACCCAGGAAACCACATACACACCCATTCAAAGAAGAGGATCTTTACAGCAGAAATAAACATGTTTACTGCCTGGTTCAAAAAACAGTTTTTAGGTTGGTTAAGATATTTAGATTACAATACAAATAAGGGCACGGCTGCCTTGATTGAAAGGCGGGTACCCTGTTAGTGAAAAGGCTAAAGGCCCGCCTCTTAACCTAACTTCGTTTAAGCTAGTTTGAGGTAGAGTTCAGCATTTCCAATATGGCACCCGCCGATGATCAGCTTCAAAACATTGCTCAGGACAGATGGGTGACGTCATGGATACTATGTCTTTTTTCAGTACCTAAGCCTACAGGAACCATTTAGTTCCTTGAAGAGTAGTTCCTGGAACTAAATGGAAGGGTTCGTGGTACTTCTGGTTAAAAAGCACTATATTTCATCACAGATGGATTCACTGAATCAACAGATAAGCGCGAGTAGCAAAGACGTTTCAACACAGCTTTAAAATCCTTTTGAACTCAAAAAGCCGTGGCAGAGATCGGCCGGTGTTTTGGTTTAAACTGCGACCCTGTTAACCGGAGACTTTCAGCCGGATGCATCCTTCATAAACGTCTTTAGACGATCATTAAATATCTGATGAGGATATTGAATCTTAAAACTCCCTCTGTGTTTCAACAGCTGTGTAAACTCCACAAACACTGACATGTTCAGATGAAGGTCTCCAGTTTACAGGGTCACTTTTAAAACCGGAACACCAGGAGAGACACATTCACGGTGGACTGAGAGAAGACTACTGTTACAAGCTGCTAAATCAAGAGAATCACAGCTTCTTCTTTTGAAAAGTACACACACATACAAAAAAGATAGAAGAAATAAAAACTAATGAAAGAAAGAGAAATCAAGAGAATCACAGATGTGTGTGATGTTATTGTGGACGGAGGGAGGAATAAAAACACTGTGGTTAATCTACCAATCAGACACGTTCAGCATTGCAGGCTCTGACCCCTAAAAACCCTGGGGCTTTTTGAAAAGTACTACCCCCTAGCAGGGGATTTTTAGGGGGGAGATTATCTACCCCTGAACTAAATTTAGACCCTAGTTCCACCGGACAAAAAGCACTTACTTCAGGGGAAAAGTCCCTAGTTCTGGGGTGAAGTTCCTCCGGTTGAAAAACGCCTCTAGAGCCTAAGACATGCAGAGTGTTTCTTTCTCATCACAGATGGGGAAAGGATCCAGTTTAAAATTCTTGTTGTTGTGTACAGAGCGCTCAGTGGTCAGGCTCCAGTCTACATCAGGGAGCTGCTGAAGCCTTATAACTCCAGCAGGACTCCAGGTCCTCTGATCAGGGCTTATTGGTTGTGCCTCGTACCAGGTCAAAAACTAAAGGAGACTGCTTTGCAGGTTGTTGGTCCTAAACTCTGGAACAGTCTCCCTCTGGAACTCAGAACTGTGGACACTGTTGACAGGTTCAAAAAGCAGTTGAAGACCTCTCTGTTTAGACTTGCCTTTGTTGAATCTGTCTTCTTTTATGTCATGTTTTTGTATTATTTGCAATCACTGTTTTGCCTTTTAATGTTTTTCTTTTGTTGTTGTTGTAAAGCACCTTGGGAGGTGGTCTATAAACAAATCTTACTTACTTACCTATAGAATACAGAATGTTTAACAAAATGTGGACAAATGCAGATATATATTAAACAGATTGTTTATAGAAGAGATGTGGAGATATAAACATAAATTCACAAAGTAAACTAACCTGCTGCCTGCAGCTTTATTTCAGGTGTTAAAGGTGACATATCATGCAAAATGGACTTTTTAATGGTTCTCTACCTGAAATATGTTTCCCTGGCATGTCTACAAACCCCCCCAGAATGAAATAAATTCACTCTACAGGCGCCTCTCTGTCAGGATCAGATTCTGGATCAGATTCAGAGGGTTGAAGTAACGTGGGTCTGTGAGCAGCCGTGTATATTCAGCCAACATGTAAACATTAGATCAACGTGCTGGAGAGCCGAGGGCACATCCAATTCCTGAGGGGGCGTGGTCAGAGAGAAAACAGACTGTTCTGAGGAGGACTGAAGAAGAGGGTGTTCACAGGCAGACCAAAATCTGATTTCAAAGTGTTTTTTTGAGCATAAACTTTAAAGACATGTTTTGGGGACCTCTTAGACCAATATATATTGATGAAAAAGAGCGTAATATGTCACCTTTAACATCACACCCAGATGTTTTCTTGCTCGGTGGAGCTCCTCTTCTTCTCTGCACGGTGCTGTTCCTCCCGTCGGATCGCTGAACAAAGCTCTGAGATTCTGAACCCCGGACATATTTCACTGATCTCAGAGTCACAGAAGGAAAAGAAAGCTAAACGCTGGCGCTTATTTGTGACTTCTCTGCTGATATGGGACGCTGACATACGAGCTGACTCTTCACAACACAGGTATAAAAACGAGACTTCCTGTTTCTTCTTCTTCTTCTCTTATTTTAATGGCGGACCGCAAACCAAACTTTAAAGGTGACATATCAGGCTTTTTTCATCAATATATATTGGTCTAAGAGGTCCCCAAAACATGTCTTTAAAGTTTATGCTCAAAAAAACACTTTGAAATCAGATTTTGGTCTGCCTGAAAAGTCCTCTTCTTCAGTCCTCTTCAGAACAGGCTGTTTTCTCTCTGACCACGCCCCCTCAGGAAGTGGATGTGCCTCGGCTCTCCAGCACGTTGATCTAATGTTTACATGTTGGCTGAATATACACGGCTGCTCAGAGATCACGTTACTTCAACCCTCTGAATCTGATCCAGAATCTGATCCTGACGGAGAGGCGCCTGCAGCAGGACCTTTCTGAAGGATTGGTCACAGATTTAGTGTTTCTTGTTGTTTTATTTATCAGTATGTCGACGTGTGTCTTGGTACACAGCTACAGATATTAACATGTAGCTATGTAGCTATGCTAATTAGCGCTAGCACTTATCCATGACAAATAAAAATCATCCACTAGATCTTCAAATCTGCAGACGTGGGGAGTAAAACCGACCTTTGTGTTTATTAAGACAGCCTACAACTAGCATGCCTCCCTCCTAAGCTCCTTGTTAGCACACATGTGTGCAGGTAATGAAAAACGGAGGAGGGATTCAGTATTATTTTATACAGTCTATGGGCTGAACAAGCTCCGAGCTCTGACTCCGTGACAGACCGGATATTGTTGTTACGTAACAAAAACACTGAAGTCTGAAACGGCTGGTTTCACACACATTTACAGAAAGGTGTAGAAATCAGAACAGGGGCAGAATGGATTCTTTTCATTCTCGGGGGGTTTGTAGACATGCCAGGGAAACATATTTCAGGTAGAGAACCATTAAAAAGTCAATTTTGCATGATATGTCACCTTTAATGGTGCATACTGCCACCTAGTGCACTGGAGTGTGTGACATGTACAGTGGATATCAAAAGTCTACACACCCCTGTTAAAATGCCAGCTTTTGTGACAAATTTAGACCAATATAAATCATTTCCACCTTTAATGTGACCTTTAACATGAAAAATTCAATTTTAATTTAAAAAAAATACATTTTAGGGGGAAGGGAGTGTACACATCCTTTAACTAATAATTTTTTGAAGCTCCTTTTGTTTTTATTACAGCACTCTGTTTTTTGGGTAGGAGTCTATTAGCATGGCACATCTTTACGTGGTGATATATATCAGAACAAATAAATAACTGGTAATTATAATTTAACATTACTAAAAAAAATTATAAAATATATATATTTTTTTACATTATTTAATTCATTATTTAATCCTTTAATTTCCGGCAGGCTGGCAGCAGCCAAGGCGTATTGCATTTACTAACTCGAGCTGCACTTTGCTTTGTTCCCAAACTGAGCTTGTTTTATGTATTAAACCTATTACACATATTAACTTCCAGGTTACATTACTGTAATTCCTTTTTATCAGGCTGCCCTAATACGTCTCTAAAGACTCTTCAGCTTGTCCAAAATGCTGTAGCTTGAGTTTGAAGCAGCAAAATGTGACCACAGAGAGAGAGATACATACAGAGAGTGTGTTCACACACACATCACAGACCTGTACATACACACACCACAGACCTGTACATACACACATCACAGACCTGTACATACACACATCACAGACCTGTACATACACACATCACAGACCTGTACATACACACATCACAGACCTGTACATACACACACCACAGACCTGTACATACACACATCACAGACCTGTACATACACACATCACAGACCTGTACAGACACACACCACAGACCTGTACATACACACATCACAGACCTGTACACACACACACCACAGACCTGTACATACACACATCACAGACCTGTACACACACACATCACAGAGCTGTACATACACACATCACAGACCTGTACATACACACACCACAGACCTGTACATACACACATCACAGACCTGTACATACACACATCACAGACCTGTACATACACACACCACAGACCTGTACATACACACATCACAGACCTGTACACACACACACCACAGACCTGTACATACACACATCACAGACCTGTACACACACACATCACAGACCTGTACATACACACATCACAGACCTGTACATACACACACCACAGACCTGTACATACACACATCACAGACCTGTACATACACACATCACAGACCTGTACATACACACACCACAGACCTGTACATACACACATCACAGAGCTGTACATACACACATCACAGACCTGTACATACACACATCACAGACCTGTACACACACACATCACAGACCTGTACATACACACATCACAGACCTGTATATACAAGCAATGATTACAGGGAGAGAGAGAGAGAGAGAGAGAGAGAGAGAGAGAGAGAGAGAGAGAGAGAGAGAGAGAGAGAGAGAGAGAGAGAGAGAGATTAATGAAGGTTATGAGAGGTAATCTACTCTGTGTCCTGTAGGTGGCAGCAGAAGAGTGTAGTACTGGTCTCCCCTCTTGTCTCAGTAACCATGAAAGCAGTCTGGCATCACTGCTCAACCATGCCAGCAGACAGGTTTCACTTCCAAACACAAGAGTAGCAGGTCACATTTATATACATCTGATGGATCCTATTAAGAAACAATGTTCATTTGTTTGTCTGTTGAGGACGTAATTTGACACATTTGTTTTTCATTTTAATGCTTTGTACTGATAATATTAAAATAATGATCAGAGCGTTTTAAAAATGTCTAATAAGAGCATCAGGTGTTCACTGATCCGTTGATATGAATCATTTCCATAGAGAGCCACTTTGCATCAGCAGCACCATGCTCCAGTGCTCTGGGAGACTTTATAGTCCTGAGAGTTGAACACTGGATGACTGACAGCTGTCCTTCATCACAACAGAAGCCACAGAAATCCTCCTCCTCCTCCTCATCAAAAACATGACTCTGATCTGCGTCCTCATCTGGACTCTCCTCTGCTGCTGCTTCACAGGTAAAGTCCAGAGAATCAAACTCCTCTCCTCTATGAACATCCGTCCCTCTGAAATGAAGCCCACAAAACCCTGACACTGCTTTATGTTTCTGTCTCTGTATCCTCAGAGTCCAGAGGACAGGTCACAGTGACTCAGCCTGCAGCAGTGAGCTCTGCTCTGGGAGGCTCCGTCACCATCTCATGCAGGACCAGTCCGAGTGTTGCTCATACAGACCACTTATACTGGTTCCAGCAGAAAGATGGAGAATCACCTAAACAACTTATACGCAACACCAATCAGAGGATGTCAGGGATACCTGAACGGTTTTCAGGCAGTGGATCTGGATCAAGCTTCACTCTGACCATCAGTGGAGTCCAGACTGAAGATGCTGCAGTTTACTACTGTCTGAGTTTTCACTACATCAACAGTCAGTATCTGTACACACAGTGAAAAAGCATCGTACAAAAACCTCCCTCAGTCAGACTGAACAGAAACTGAACTGACAGCTGCAGAGACTGACACAGTTCACTAAAGAGACACACACACACACACACACACACACACACACACACACACACACACACACACACACACACACACACACACACATACACACACACACACACACACACAAACACTCTTATTTCCCTCTGATTCTGATCCAAATAAATGTCCCTACTGAGGTTCCACTCACCTCCATGTTTGAAATGTCGTTTGCATATTTAACATTTTAAGACCTACAAAAAGAATCAGCCTGTGGAACCCATCCTTAAAAACACAACAACAAGACGTCAGCTAATTTACTGTTAATTTCATATTACGGTGTTTCTGTGGCGATGACGAACATCCATATTTGAATGAACTACCTCCAGGGGCGTCATCTGATCCCCCCTAAAATTGCTCAGCGTGTTGAACACAAGATGAAACTCATTAAAAGATTGAGTCTACATCAAAAGGTGTGGGTGAGTTATATGAGAGGAAGTTTCTGTTACAGTTTCAAAGAAGTCTAAAGCTACTTACATATATCAAGGGAATGATAAGCAGGAAGTGAAACACATGCCACTTTGATGATAATAAAATCTTTATTGTTTTAAAACATTGAATCCATCAGCATGAGAGGAAACAGTGAAATGTTGAAACATGAAACATGTCATGATTGAAAGAGAGAACCAGAGACAGAGAGTTTAGACTGAGAGCAGGAACAGAGAACAAACACAATCAGGGTCCCAGTGAGGCAGATCAGGACTGGGGACACTGGTCTCTGCTCATGGACTGTGAGACCAGAGTCTGAGAGCCCTGAGTGGCCTCACAGGTCACAGAGCCCACCTTCCTCCACTGGTCTGCAGTGAGGCTCAGGGTGCTGCTCCAGCTGTAGAGGCCGTCCTTCTCCAGCACAGCAGGGCTCCTGCTCTCCTCCCAGCTGATGCTGCTGCTGCTGCTGCCACCACCCACCTTCCAGGCCAGACTCCAGCCTGAGGGGAAGCCCTTGTTGGCCAGGCACATGAGCGTGGCATGCCCCTTCTGCAGCTCAGCAATGGAGGGGGAAAGCACCGTCAGGGTGGGACGCGTATCACCTAGGAGACACCAATCAGCTTAGAGGACAGGGAGCACACAGCTGTCAATCAAACAGCAGACACTGAGACAGCTTTAATGTTGAAAGTTGAACTTCTGCTTGAAGGAGTGTGTGTCAGGTGTTTTTTCTGCTCCACCAGTCACTCACTCACACATTGTTTCACTTCCCTTTAAGAAGCCTCTCATGCATATCAGCACAGAGACACTCATCATACAGAACCAGCTCAAACACATCAAACTACACTGCAAATTCAATCCCAGAAAAACTACTGACTGCAGTTCAGAGCTCTTCATGAGAATCTAAATTAGAACCAAAAGGATCAAAAAGTGTAAAAAATGTTAAAAAACTGTCAAAATTGTAACAACTTCTGATCACACCTATCAGAAACCTTCCTCTGCTTTACTTACCAACACAGATAACACAGTGACTATGGCAGATTGTTGAATTAAAATCACAGATTAAATATTAAAAATGTTAAACAGATGGTGGATTTTTTATAACCTCTAAGTTTTTTAAATTTCAGTTTGACAGGAACACTTCAAGATGTGTTCAGTAAAGCTGCTCTGAGTTTAGTTCCACGGCAAAGGAGACATAAAAACAGAAATACTCAAAGTCATGAGGAAATATCGTCCTGAATTAAACATAAAAACACTAAATGTAAATCAATATTTCACTTGAAGCTTTTAGTAGTTGTACAGAAACTTACTTCCAACATCCAGTCTGGTTCCTCCACCGAACGTGTACCACAGTGATACAAAGTCATTGAGCCGCCGTACAAAAACCTCTGACTGTAGAGAGACACAGCTCTCTGACTCTGACACAAACACACTCACTGAACCTGTCTCTGTTCACTGGATCTATATCACATTCAATCAAATCTTTAAATCAAACATTACAACACTTTTTTTTAAAGATTATTTTATTAAGATGGAGATCATTTCTCTAGAGGATTTCTACAGAAGTTTGAACCTACATCATAATGAATTTACCCTCCTGTTATGTTGTGGGTCAAATTGACCCATTTAAAAGTTAAAAATAAAATAAAATGTTAAAGTATTATTTTGCTATGAAACTTCTTCTGCTTGTCTTAATTAGCATAAACCACATATACACTGAAAATGGCTCATTTCACACATTTGCATTGCACATCTTTGAGAATTAAATTTGGGGACCCCCTCTAAAATGAGATGGGGGTTTATCCCAATCAAATACATTTCTTTCAATTGAAGAACACAATTGCACTTGATATTGATTTCAATGGTTGGTAATGGAGTTAATAATGAGATTTAAAAAATGTTAATTTGTGTTTTTGGGGGGGTTCGGACACTTTTGGATCATTAAATATGCTTCGGGTCAAGTTGACCCAGGAACATTATTGCTGTCCCTAAGAAACGAACATAAGAGGAGGGGTTAAAAAATAATCTATATTTATATATCACTTTTCCAAACAGGGTTACAAAGTGTTTTACAAATACAAACTAAACTAAAAAACAATGAAAGGAATAAAAGGAGGAAGACAATGTCTACATTTACATGAGACTTTTAATTCCTCTTTAATTCAGAATAAAAATGAAATCCACTTTAAAAAGATTTAAAATGACCTCGTAAAAACCTAAATCAGAATGAAAATGACCATTCTGAATTAAACTTAAATCTGAAGTGCCTGGTTTATTCAGATTTTAAATCTGAATTGAATAATTCTTTGATCACGTACAGTATATGTTCATTCCACTTTAAATTAATTCCAGTCGTGCTACCCCCCAGGACCTGAATCAGACACAAGACCATCTGAAGGAACATCTTTCTGCATCCATCACAAGCACTGAAATACACAAAGCTGGAGCAACACTTTGTCAATCACTTCTTCATCCACATATTGATGATTGATCAGGAGCATGCTGAGAGTGATCCCAGTCCCTGCTAGAGTGAGTCAGAGCATTTCCATAGAGAGCCACTTTGCATCAGCAGCACCATGCTCCAGTGCTCTGGGAGACTTTATAGTCCTGAGAGTTGAACACTGGATGACGGACAGCTGTCCTTCATCACAACAGAAGCCACAGAAATCCTCCTCCTCCTCCTCTTCATCATCAAAAACATGACTCTGATCTGCGTCCTCATCTGGACTCTCCTCTGCTGCTGCTTCACAGGTAAAGTCCAGAGAATCAAACTCCTCTCCTCTATGAACATCCGTCCCTCTGAAATGAAGCCCACAAAACCCTGACACTGCTTTATGTTTCTGTCTCTGTATCCTCAGAGTCCAGAGGACAGGTCACAGTGACTCAGCCTGCAGCAGTGAGCTCTGCTCCGGGAGGCTCCGTCACCATCTCATGCAGGACCAGTCAGAATGTTTATTATAGCGGCTACCACTACTTAGGCTGGTACCAACAGAAAGATGGAGAAACTCCTAAACTGTTCCTTTATGCTGCTAGCTATCGAGTATCAGGGATTCCACGTCGTTTTACAGGCAGTGGATCACACTCAAACTTTGCTCTGACCATCAGTGGAGTCCAGACTGAAGATGCTGCAGTTTACTACTGTCAGAGTCTCCATCAGATCAACAGTCAGTATCTGTACACACAGTGAAAAAGCGTCGTACAAAAACCTCCTTCAGTCAGACTGAACAGAAACTGAACTGACAGCTGCAGCTGGAAGCTTCTGCAGAGACTGACACACTTCACTGAAGACACACACACACACACACACACACACACACACACACACACACACACACACACACACATGCCACCATAAAATCATCTTGTATGCTGATGATAAACAGTTACACTTTACAAACCCTCATGATTATGTCCATAAAGCCACCGTTACTAAAACGTTACTCACTAAAGACACACACACACACACACACACACACACACACACACACACACACACACACACACACACACACACACACACACAGTATCTTCTCAAACACACACCACCACCATAAAATCATCTTGTATGCTGATGATATACAGTTACACTTTACAAACCCTCATGTCCCACTGATAATGTCCATAAAGTCACCATTATTTAAATTAATAATCCCCTCCTTTTTTAAAAATGTCTCAATTAGACATTTGAACAAACTCATATGACGTGTTTAATTAAGCAGAAGTCCAAACTAGAAGTAAATCCAGTGAAACCCAGTCGACTGCCCTCATCTATGATAAGTATCTACAGTCTGGTTTAATGTCTAAATATTTTCTGCCTTCAAACACTCACATTTTTGCATTTTCCTTTGAATAAAAACAAATCTAATTAAAAGCATCATGTTGCTAAAGTTGCTTTGTGAACGCCAAATCCTCATCATTTAATCTGTGACTGAAACATTCATGTTGTCAAAGCTGTTGGAGAGAAACACCATAATATGTTGAGGACGGTCACATCTGACTGACTCTGTGTGTTTGCATACGTGTCCTTCCTTTTTGCTCTCAGACATTAAGAGGTCAGTGTTGATCAGCGGCTGTCCAGGCCTTTCAGAGACACTGACACGTCCACAGCTCAATGATGAAGTCATTTATTCTACTGATGGCCACCCTGAGGCTCCTTGTTCACAGTGAGGATCATGTGTGAGACAACTTTTAGAAACGTTTCTCTGTGTTGAAGAAATGAGACTCTTCTGTTTGGATGTTGGTTGTCTTTCTCCAAGCTGGACTTGTCTCAGTAATCTGTTTCTTCTTCTTCATGTGTCCCAGGTTCATCTGGAGAAGTTATCCTGACTCAGGATCCTGGATCTCAGTCTGTGGTTCCAGGACAGACTGTTTCTATCAGATGTAGTCAGTACAAGCGTTAGTACTTGTCTAAACTGGTACCTTCAGGAAGCTGGAAAATCTCCCAAACTCTTGATTTATTCTGCTTCAAGTCGTCAGTCTGGAGTTTCAGATCGTTTCAGTGGGAGTGGATCTGGGACTGACTTCACTCTGACCATCAGAGGAGTCCAGACTGGAGATTCAGGAGATTATTACTGTCAGCAGTGTAACAGCTGGCCATTCACACAGTGATACAATGTCATACAAAAACCTCCCTCAGATAAAGAGAGGTGATCTGTATCAACAGCCGTGTAGTGACAGAGACAGAGCAGACTAGGTCCTTAAAACAATCTACACATGTCAGGATTCTCTTCAGCTGTCCTCTCCAATGAAGTCAAACGATGCCCCAAAGACATAAAAGACAAGCAAAGATGTAAATGATGTTTGGAGTCATTAATCAGCACATAAATAAAAACATCATCTTTGTTATTTCAGGTCAGACATTTAATACCCAGTCTGGTTTCTGCACCAACAAACCTCTACAGTTTAACAACCTCAACGAGCGACTGTGAAGAAAGCACTTTAACAAACACGGCTCTTTGACATGGACACAACAAAACTTCACAAGATGAGTCACTTTATATAAATTCATGTCCAGTAAGAAGGGATCAGAAAACACTGATATTAACATCTTCATCTGATACTAAATCAGACTACACTTGTTATTGATTTCTCTTTGTACATAAATGATAAAAGACAAACTAAAATTCAACAAAAACGTCCAAAGGTTCATTAGTCCATCAATCATTTCCATAGAGAGTCACTTTGCATCAGCAGCACCATGCTCCAGTGCTCTGGGAGACTTTATAGTCCTGAGAGTTGAACACTGGATGACTGACAGCTGTCCTTCATCACAACAGAAGCCACAGAAATCCTCCTCCTCCTCCTCATCAAAAACATGACTCTGATCTGCGTCCTCATCTGGACTCTCCTCTGCTGCTGCTTCACAGGTAAAGTCCAGAGAATCAAACTCCTCTCCTCTATGAACATCCGTCCCTCTGAAATGAAGCCCACAAAACCCTGACACTGCTTTATGTTTCTGTCTCTGTCTCCTCAGAGTCCAGAGGACAGGTCACAGTGACTCAGTCTGCAGCAGTGAGCTCTGCTCCAGGAGGCTCCATCACCATCTCATGTATGACCAGTCAGAATGTTTATGGCCCAAGCCAATGCTTAGCCTGGTACCAACAGAAAGATGGAGAAACTCCTAAAAGGCTCATTTACTTGGCTAGCACTCGAGAATCAGGGATTCCAGCTCGATTTTCAGGCAGTGGATCTGGATCTGACTTCACTCTGACCATCAGTGGAGTCCAGACTGAAGATGCTGCAGTTTACTACTGTCAGAGTTATCACGACAACAGTCTGTTTGTGTTCACACAGTGAAAAAGCGTCGTACAAAAACCTCCTTCAGTCAGACTGAACAGAAACTGAACTGACAGCTGCAGCTGGAAGCTTCTGCAGAGACTGACACACTTCACTGAAGACACACACACACACACACACACACACACACACACACACACACACACACACACACACACACACACACACACACACAGTATCTTATCAAACCCACACCACCATAAAATCATCTTGTATGCTGATGATATACAGTTATACTTCACATTACCCCATTTCGCACTGATTATGTCCATAAAGTTCTTAAGTACATCCTTCTTTCCCTTTAAAAAATACTCTTTTAGAGAACTTTGATTTTATATTTGAACAAACTCATATGACGTGTTTAATTAAGCAGAAGTCCAAACCAGAACAAATACAAGTAAATCCAGTGAAACCCAGTGGGCTGCCCTCATTTGTGATAAGTATCTACAGCCTGGTTTATTGTCACTATCCGGCCTTTATAGGTTTGACCTGGAGTCAGATTTAACACACAAAGTTGTCTGGCATATTGAGATATCATCGGCAAAATGTTAGGTGGAAAAATACCAGGGGTGTCCCGGTACAACTTTTTCACTTCTGCTACAATACCGATATTGCAGCCTTGAGTATTGGCCAATACCGATATCGATCCGACAAGATATCAGCATGAATTATACATACTTTTATTACTTATTTTGTAGTATGGAATGTAAAAAAGGCTTAATCAAGTGATATTACTCAAACAGAGAACAATAGTCAGCAACAGTTGGTATGAGAAAACTGACCTGTGTATTATTAAACAATGGGTTACATTAATTTTAACCTGAAACATAAGAATATACTACAATTCAATAAACTACATTACAAAATAAAGGAGACGACCCTGAAAAATGACCTCAATAAATCCAATAAAAACAAATTATACTTTTAAAGTGGAAAATACAATTCAAGTTCACTTCAGTTATTTCTTACTGTCAGTATATGGTGGGAACCAGTGTTCATTTATGCAGCTATTTTAGATTTAGTCTTAGTCTTAAGAAGAAAATGCCTGTTAGTTTTAGTCACATTTTAGTCTTTGATTTTTGACAAAACATTGTCTCTCTTTAAAATAATTCATAGTGGATCAGATATCAGGATCAGGGTTACACCAAGTGTTCAAATAGTCAATATTTCACTCTTTGAACACTTTTGTGTAATATCTGAAGTTAAGTCAAAAAACATGATCCTCACAGTGGCCCCAGCCGTGTCCAGGTGAGAGAGGGCTCTCTGAAGGAGGTAGATGACAGCGTCATCCACCCCGGTGCCAGGTTGGTAGGCGAACTGCAGCGGGTCCATCGATGGTCTTACCAGGGGTCTCAGGTGACCAAGGACCAGTCTCTCCAGGGTCTTCATCAGCTGCGATGTCAGCGCCACCGACCTGTAGCTGTTCAAGTCTTTTGGGTGAGGGGTCTTTGGCACCGGTACCAAGCAGGATGTCTTCCACAGCTCTGGTACCTTCCCCAGTTTCAGACTCAAGTTGAAGATGTGCCCCACAATCCCACACAGTTCGTCTGCACAGGATTTGAGGAGCCTTGAGCTGATGCCATCTGGACCCGCAGCCTTCCTCGTCATCACCCTCTCAGTTGAGTCCTCACCTGGCTAGTTGAGAGGGACAGGGGGGGGGCAGGGGGTCTGAATGCAGTGTTGACGGACAGGGATCAGACACAAGTGGACTAATTAAGGACAGGGTGGGCTAATTTCACATTTTGTGAGTGAGGTAATACTCAAGACACTCACGTATATGTGCAACATACTGAAGAAGTTAGTTTTTCATGATATGTCCCCTTTAAACCTTCATCGCCTCTGTTTCTGATATTAATGTATGGATGAGGGAGAACTTTTAAAAACTGAACAGAGAGTGAGAACTAAAAAGAGACCCCTGGTGGAGAGAATACCAACACCAGGAGCTTGGACAGAGCATTTCCATAGAGAGCCACTTTGCATCAGCAGCACCATGCTCCAGTGCTCTGGGAGACTTTATAGTCCTGAGAGTTGAACACTGGATGACTGACAGCTGTCCTTCATCACAACAGAAGCCACAGAAATCCTCCTCCTCCTCCTCCTCATCAAAAACATGACTCTGATCTGCGTCCTCATCTGGACTCTCCTCTGCTGCTGCTTCACAGGTAAAGTCCAGAGAATCAAACTCCTCTCCTCTATGAACATCCGTCCCTCTGAAATGAAGCCCACAAAACCCTGACGCTGCTTTATGTTTCTGTCTCTGTATCCTCAGAGTCCAGAGGACAGGTCACAGTGACTCAGCCTGCAGCAGTGAGCTCTGCTCCGGGAGGCCACCATCTCATGCAGGACCAGTCAGAATGTTTATAGCTCAAATCTTTTAGCCTGGTACCAACAGAAAGATGGAGAAACTCCTAAACCGCTCATTTATGTTGCTACCATTCGAGTATCAGGTATTCCAGATCGTTTTACAGGCAGTGGATCTGGATCTGACTTCACTCTGACCATCAGTGGAGTCCAGACTGAAGATGCTGCAGTTTACTACTGTCAGGGCTTTCACTTAATCACCAGTCTGTTTGTGTTCACGCAGTGAAAAAGTGTTGTACAAAAACCTCCCTCAGTCAGACTGAACAGAAACTGAACTGACAGCTGCAGCTGGAAGCTTCTGCAGAGACTGACACACTTCACTGAGGACACACACACACACACACACACACACACACACACACACACACACACACACACACACACACACACACACACACACACACAGGATCTTATAAATCACACACCACCATAAATTAATCCTGTATGCTGATGATCAGTGATGGTCAAAGTCCACGTCTTCATGACTTCAGTCAGAGTATAGATCCTCCTGGTCAAACATTACTCCAATACAAGTGAAAGTTGTTCAGTCAGATTCTGACTTGAGTTAAAGTCCTGGAGTACTTGTTTTTAAAAATACTGAAGTATTCAAAGTACTTTTTAAAATATCTCTAAACGTATTTTCACAAAGCATGAGGTCAGTCAAGAATGCACGGGTGAACATTCTGCTTTGTTCTGTTTATCTAGAAAACATGATTTCATATCTAAAAAGTCTACCATGAAATCTAAACTAAGTTACTACAAGCACAGACAAGTTTACAATGTTCCTCTGGAATCAAAGCAGTGTGTTAGCTCCAGACCTCCACATGCTTTCTCAGGTTAGATGCTGATGTTTTGGAGGCTGTGATGAAGTTTGTGTGGTAAACAGATCAGAGATTTACAACAATACAAACAATCATTCTGTATTTCAAAAGCTCAAACGTGGGTTTAAAGTATGGCCGTGGTGCTCAGGTAGAGAATCATCATCCTCCTCAGTCATAGCCATCATCACCACGACTACATGAACGCACTGATCTGAAGAACGTTTGATCTACGCTCAACAGAGGTACGGCTACACCACTGAGACAAACCAAACACAAGAACACCAACAGTTTACGGTCTTTGGGATCTGATGTCAGAAAAGAAGACTCATCAGCTGACTTCAAAGTAAGAGTAGTGAGTAACTAGAGCACTGATAGAAATGTAGAGGAGTCAAAAGGATGATATTTGTCTTTAAATGGAGGAAAAGTAAAAAGTCCAAACTAGAAGAAACACGAGTAAATCAAGTGAAACCCAGTCGACTGTCCTCATCTACACTGAACTAAAATATAGACACAACACTGTTTTTGTTGCTCCCATTCTTCATGAGCTGAACTCAAAGATCTAAGACTGTGTCTGTGAACACTAAAGGACTATTCCTCTCAAATATTGTTCACAAATGTGTCTAAATCTGTGTTAGTGAGCACTTCTCCTTTGTTGAGATAATCCATCCACCTCACAGGTGTTGCATATCAAGATGCTGATCAGACAGCATGATTGTTGCACAGGTGTGCCTTAGGCTGGCCTCAATAAAAGGTCAGTCTGAAATGTGAAGTTTTATCACACAGCACGATGCCACAGATGTCGCAAGTTTTAAAGGGAGCGTGCAATCTGCATGCTGACTGCAGGAATGTCCACCAGAGCTGTTGACTGTGAATTGAATGTTCATTTCTCTACACAAAATATGCAAAGGTGTTTCAGAGAATTTGGCAGAACATCCAACCGGCCTCACAAGGAGAGTGAGCACTAAAAAGAGACCCCTGGTGGAGAGAATACCAACACCAGGAGCTTGGACAGAGCATTTCCATAGAGAGCCACTTTGCATCAGCAGCACCATGCTCCAGTGCTCTGGGAGACTTTATAGTCCTGAGAGTTGAACACTGGATGACTGACAGCTGTCCTTCATCACAACAGAAGCCACAGAAATCCTCCTCCTCCTCCTCCTCATCAAAAACATGACTCTGATCTGCGTCCTCATCTGGACTCTCCTCTGCTGCTGCTTCACAGGTAAAGTCCAGAGAATCAAACTCCTCTCCTCTATGAACATCCGTCCCTCTGAAATGAAGCCCACAAAACCCTGACGCTGCTTTATGTTTCTGTCTCTGTATCCTCAGAGTCCAGAGGACAGGTCACAGTGACTCAGCCTGCAGCAGTGATATCTGCTCCGGGAGGCTCCATCACCATCTCATGCAGGACCAGTCAGGATGTTTACAGTACTAACTATCTGCACTGGTACCAACAGAAAGATGGAGACACTCCTATACTGCTCATTAAGCATACTAGCACTCGAGAATCAAGTACTCCAGATCGTTTTACGGGCAGTGGATCTGGATCTGACTTCACTCTGACTATCAGTGGAGTCCAGACTGAAGATGCTGCAGATTACTACTGTCTGAGTGGACAGTACATCAACAGTCAGTATCTGTACACACAGTGAAAAAGCGTCGTACAAAAACCTCCTTCAGTCAGACTGAACAGAAACTGAACTGACAGCTGCAGCTGGAAGCTTCTGCAGAGACTGACACACTTCACTGAAGACACACACACACACACACACACACACACACACACACACATATTTTCAGTATCTTATCAAACACTCGCCACCATAAAATCCTCCTGTATGCTGCTGACATACAGTTACACTTTACAAACCCTCATGTCTCACTGATTATATCCATAAAGCAAACAACATTTAAATAGATAATTCCTTCCTTCCTTCTTAAAAAACACTCAGTTAGAGAGCTTTGAGTTTACAGTTTTAACAAAGACACTTGGCCTGATCAAGTAAAGCAGAAATCCAACACCAGAAGAAATATGAGAAAATTAAGTTGATTTTTTATTTCGGTCTGCATCAACAATTAACAATTCTCTCCACAACATAGAAGCCTTCTACAAATCAGAAAGAAAAAAAACAGAACAAAACAATCATTTAGGGATTACACATTTTTAATTCCTCATCACAACTGTTCCCCTCTGTTTATATTTGTCCTTGTCTTTGTTTTTTAAAGTACCTGTTCCTCTTGATTCATACCTGCTTCCTCTGATTTCAAACAACCCCTGAACACATTTGTGAAGTCAATTATTTTGTGCTTTGTACAAAACCTTTGTACTTTCATATTCCAGTAAGTCGTCAAATTTAAGGGCCTTTAAAATAATCAATAATGTGTTGGTTGGTTGGAATCAGTGTTTGTTTTGTAAGTGTTACCCCTTACCTTCACACAGTGGGACATATATGGAGACAACAATAGTGTACACTGAGTTTTGATTCAAGAGTTCTAGTTTTATGAAGTATGGCATTGGTTTTTGACATTTTACTTTAGACATTGTTTATATGTGGCTTCCAACTAAGTTCATGATCATTGATCACACCCTGAAATGTATTTTCATACAACCTTTCTATTTCAACTTCACTGATCTTAAGTTTAACTTGACTTTTTATTTGCCGAATGCCGAATATGATAAACTTTGTTTTTTTAAATTGAGGAAAACTTTTTACAATCATATAAGGTGAAAGGGAATGGCTTTAAACACTGAACCTTGTGAAACTCCATGACTGACTCCCAGGCTGGTTTATTTTGGCTTCATTGACAAGTATAACTGAGTGTCATCTGCATACAAGTGAAAAGTTATGCAGTGTTTCCTCATGTTATGACTGAGAGGAAGCAAATATAAGGTGAAGAGAATCGGTCCAAGCACTGAACCTTGAGGAACTCCATGGCTGACCTTGGTGTGCTCACAGGACTTATTGTTGACATGTATGAAACACAAGAAAAACAAATTTTCATTGAAGGAAATGTTCAGCTTCTGTTGTTTTAGAGTGATGTTATAGAAACAGACACTGTCCCACAAAACGACACAACCAGTTCATGCTGAAGGGAAAACAAAGCACTGACCACAAAGAGCTGCTGAGAGCTCTTCTGTTCTACAGATGAACTGAAATCATGTTTACTTTATGGTCCTTTGAAGGGATTGGTTGAATGATAAATGTATCATCAGTATGATTTAAGACCCTGCTGGAGTCAGTCAGAGCATTTCCATAGAGAGCCACTTTGCATCAGCAGCACCATGCTCCAGTGCTCTGGGAGACTTTATAGTCCTGAGAGTTGAACACTGGATGACTGACAGCTGTCCTTCATCACAACAGAAGCCACAGAAATCCTCCTCCTCCTCCTCCTCATCAAAAACATGACTCTGATCTGCGTCCTCATCTGGACTCTCCTCTGCTGCTGCTTCACAGGTAAAGTCCAGAGAATCAAACTCCTCTCCTCTATGAACATCCGTCCCTCTGAAATGAAGCCCACAAAACCCTGACGCTGCTTTATGTTTCTGTCTCTGTCTCCTCAGAGTCCAGAGGACAGGTCACAGTGACTCAGCCTGCAGCAGTGAGCTCTGCTCCGGGAGGCTCCGTCACCATCTCATGCAGGATCAGTCAGGATGTCTATATCTCAAATCATGTTGCCTGGTTCCAACAGAAAGATGGAGAAACTCCTAAATTGCTCATTTACTTGGCTACCATTCGAGCATCAGGGTTTTCAGATCGTTTTACAGGCAGTGGATCATACTCAAACTTTGCTTTGACCATCAGTAGAGTCCAGACTGAAGATGCTGCAGTTTACTACTGTCACAGTGTTCATGTCATCAACAGTCTGTATGAGTTCACACAGTGAAAAAGTGTCGTACAAAAACCTCCCTCAGTCAGACTGAACAGAAACTGAACTGACAGCTGCAGCTGGAAGCTTCTGCAGAGACTGACACACTTCACTGAAGACACACACACACACACACACACACACACACACACACACACACACACACACATACACACACTGTATCTTCTCAAACACACGCCACCATAAAGTCATCTTGTATGCTGATGATATACAGTTACACTTTACAAACCCTCATGATTCTGTCCATAAAGCCACCGTTATTTAAATCCATCATTCTTTCCCTCTTGAAAAATACTCATGAAGATCAAATAAAGTCACAAACACAAACAATGAATTTGATTGACAGATTTTTATTGTCTGTTAATGAAACTCAAAGAAAACAACAAGCTGGTAAATGTTAGTGCTGAAAGCTGTGAAATAAAGAGAGAGAGACAGCAGCAGAGAGCAGAGAGAGACCAGGATCAGAGTTAAAGCAGGAGCAGAGTTCCAGTGAGTCAGGACTGGGAACACTGGTCTCTCCTCAGTGTCTCTGAGACCAGAGTCTGGGAGCCCTGGGTGGCCTCACAGGTCACAGAGCCCAGCTTCCTCCACTGGTCTGCAGGGAGGCTCAGGGTGCTGCTCCAGCTGTAGTGGCCGTCCTTCTCCAGCACAGCAGGGCTCTTGCTCTCCTCCCAGCTGCTGCTGATGTTGCTGCCGTCGCCCACCTTCCAGGCCAGACTCCAGCCTGAGGGGAAGCCCTTGTTGGCCAGGCACATGAGCGTGGCCGTCCCATTTTGCAGCATTTCAAAGGACGGGGGCAGCACCGTCAGGGTGGGACGCGTATCACCTAGGAGACATCAATCAGCTTAGAGGACAGGGAGCACACAGCTGTCAATCAAACAGCAGACACTGAGACAGCTTTAATGTTGAAAGTTGAACTTCTGCTTGAAGGAGTTTGTGTCAGGTGTTTTTTCTGCTCCACCAGTCACTCACTCACACATTGTTTCATTTCCCTTTAAGAAGCCTCTCATGCATATCAGCACAGAGACACTCATCATACAGAACCAGCTCAAACACATCAAACTACAAATTCAATCCCAGAAAAACTACTGACTGCAGTTCAGGGCTCTTCATGAGAATCTAAATTAGAACCAAAAGGATCAAAAAGTGTAAAAAATGTTTAAAAACTGTCAAAATTGTAACAACTTCTGATCACACCTATCAGAAACCTTCCTCTGCTTTACTTACCAACACAGATAACACAGTGACTATGACAGATTGTTGAATTAAAATCACAGATTATATATAAAAATGTTAAACAGATGGTGGATTTTTTATAACCTCTAAGTTTTTTAAATTTCAGTTTGACAGGAACGCTTCAAGATGTGTTCAGTAAAGCTGCTCTGAGTTTAGTTCCACAAACCTGTGACTGTAGAGAGACCTGGCTCTCTGACTCTGACTGAACTAAACCTACCAGCCCTCAAGATGGAACTCCTTCATCAAAGTAAGACAATAAATCAGTTATTCATTAAAAACTGCTCAGCCTTTAAAGTTATACAATTTAAACTCTCATTTGTTTCTGCAACACTTTAAACTTTCAACGTGAAGTTTGTCTGTTTTCTTAAAGAATTCCCATTTTGAACAAAAAGCTAAGTGATTCATCTCCTACAGATTTCACATTAAAAACAAAGAAGCTCCTGAAACAATAAAGAGTTCATATTTGACTCACATCCAAGATCCAGTCTGGTTCCTCCACCGAACGTGTACCACAGTGATACAAAGTCATTGAGCCGCCGTACAAAAACCTCTGACTGTAGAGACACGGCTCTCTGACTCTGACACAAACACACTCACTGAAATGAATCTCTGTCTGCAAGTTTTTCAGATTCATTAAAATAATAAAAACACGAACAACTACTTTAAAACTGCAACATGTGTTTATAATATATATATATCTTAGAGATACATTTTAAAGTTAATTATTAAAACTGAAGAAATGTCTCAAAAATGTGTCCAGACGCCTGAAACATAAATGTAGGACACAGCTCTCTGATCTCTGATATACATTTTATGAAGACAACAGGACCGTTTTTTTTAAATTACCTTATTCTGAATAAAATATTAATTATGATTATATTTTATTTGATCTTTTTTTAATCATTATTTTCGGGGCCCCTGTCAGTCATGGGCCCTTAGAATCATCCTAACTTGTCCCTCCTATACGGCGCCGCTGATCCTGTGGATTTTCAGGGTTACTAGTTGTACTAGTGAGGTCATGCCCTCACTAGTACAACTAGCAGTTATTTGGATGATCCTCGTGAACTATTAAACACTTTTGAGTCACACTAATTAACTATTTGGGTAAAAAAAAGACCCCAATTAGCAGATCATGTGGACTCTTTGACCTTTAATAGTTATCTTGTAAGGTCCAAAATATTTCCAGGGGAAATTGCAGCGTTAACATCGTTAACCAGTTGAATGTTTTCCTCATAAGTTAATTGTAGGATCAAAGTAGACTCCAAGTAGTTAACTAGTTGCAACATTTCAAGGCCAACATGTCTATCAGCAGGCAACATGTCAATAATGTGGGGCTGATAACACCCAAATCCTCAGTCCTGATTCCACGTCACTTTTAAATTTGTAGTTGAGAGCCAATAGGAAGCCTTGATGAATGCTTTCCCCACCCCAGTTTGTGCAACGAGTGGGACTCGTGACTTTGTCTCTTTCAGGAGTGAAACTAGTAAACACACATAGCCGCACTCTTGCAAATTTTTCAACCTAAAATGGAAACAGGCGTGAAGACATTGTGACAACATTTTGAGAAAGTGTGTTCTGCAAAGAGATGTATTCATTTTAGGATTATTGTTTAATCCATTCCTCAAGCATGAGATCAGTTTTGACTGAGGAAGCTATAAAAAGATGTATAGAGAAGAGCTAACATAAATCAATATTTCATTAGTGTTACAAATTATTGAATAAGTTCTGTGATTAATTAATGCATGCATCTAACAAAAAACCCTCATCAGAGTAACCTTTTCCCTGTTAGAGCATTTCCATAGAGAGCCACTTTGCATCAGCAGCACCATGCTCCAGTGCTCTGGGAGACTTTATAGTCCTGAGAGTTGAACACTGGATGACTGACAGCTGTCCTTCATCACAACAGAAGCCACAGAAATCCTCCTCCTCCTCCTCATCAAAAACATGACTCTGATCTGCGTCCTCATCTGGACTCTCCTCTGCTGCTGCTTCACAGGTAAAGTCCAGAGAATCAAACTCCTCTCCTCTATGAACATCCGTCCCTCTGAAATGAAGCCCACAAAACCCTGACGCTGCTTTATGTTTCTGTCTCTGTATCCTCAGAGTCCAGAGGACAGTTCACAGTGACTCAGCCTGCAGCAGTGAGCTCTGCTCCGGGAGGCTCCGTCACCATCTCATGCAGGACCAGTCAGGATGTTCATACTGGAGGTGTTTCTGACTATTTAGCCTGGTACCAACACAAAGATGGAGAAACTCCTAAACCGCTCATTGATCGTGCTACCATTCTAGCATCAGGGATTCCAGATCGTTTTACAGGCAGTGGATCATACTCAAACTTCACTCTGACCATCAGTGGAGTCCAGACTGAAGATGCTGCAGTTTACTACTGTCAGAGTTTGCACTACATCAACAGTCAGTATCTGTACACACAGTGAAAAAGCGTCGTACAAAAACCTCCCTCAGTCAGACTGAACAGAAACTGAACTGACAGCTGCAGCTGGAAGCTTCTGCAGAGACTGACACACTTCACTGAAGACACACACACACACACACACACACACACACACACACACACACACACACACACACACACACACACACACAAGCACACACACATACTTACAGTATCTTATCAAATACACACCACCATAAAATCCTCTTGTATGCTGATGATAACCAGTTACACTTTACAAACCCTCATGTCCCACTGATGATGTCCATAAAGCAAACATTATTTAAATACATAATTCCTTCCCGCTTCAAAAATACGCATCAGAGAACTTTGTGTTTACTTTTCACAAACTCAAATGTCTTGTTTAATTAAACAGAATGTTCAGCTTCTGATGTTTATGATTGATTTCCCAGTAAATGTCACATCCAGTTAATGCTGAAGGGAAAACAAAGCACTGACCACATAGAGCTGCTGAGAGCTCCTCTGCTCTACAAATGAACTTGAAACGCCAAAACTAAAGTTTTATGTAACCAACGGAAGCACAGAGACCAGCAGGAAGATACCTGTAGCTGCAAGGTATCCTGCAGGAGGACGAGCTTGGTCACCTGAAGGATCCAAAATCCAAGTTTGTGTTTGTCTGTAGTCAGCACTTTAGTAACTTTAACGTTATGTTCACCTTATTCAAACAGTGTAAGGCTGTCTCAGGCTGCTCTGTGTGTAAATCCCTGTGTGATAGAGCACATGTGTGCTTTATTAATGTTTCATTCTTTGTCAATTATGAGCACATCCTCAGCTGCTGCTCAAAGGCACTTAGAGAAGGGCGGTGGAGACACGGTCAAGTCCTGAAGACCATTGCCGAAGCCGTCAGCACAGGGACAGCTTTGGTGAAGTGGTCCTGTCCGTCCAAAGTGGTGACTGTCTCCATGCTGATGTGCATGCAATGACTCAATCAAAAGTTCTCTGGCTCAATATCATATCTGGAATCATGATTTTATATAATTGGAGGAACAATTAAATCAGAAGCTTAAACACAGGATCTATGCAACTGATACTGAATCATGCTTCATAAATAATCCTTTGAAGAGATCGGTCGAGTGATAAACTTTATTATAAGTAGAATCTAAGAACCTGATGGAGTGACTCAGAGCATTTCCATAGAGAGCCACTTTGCATCAGCAGCACCATGCTCCAGTGCTCTGGGAGACTTTATAGTCCTGAGAGTTGAACACTGGATGACTGACAGCTGTCCTTCATCACAACAGAAGCCACAGAAATCCTCCTCCTCCTCATCAAAAACATGACTCTGATCTGCGTCCTCATCTGGACTCTCCTCTGCTGCTGCTTCACAGGTAAAGTCCAGAGAATCAAACTCCTCTCCTCTATGAACATCCGTCCCTCTGAAATGAAGCCCACAAAACCCTGACGCTGCTTTATGTTTCTGTCTCTGTATCCTCAGAGTCCAGAGGACAGGTCACAGTGACTCAGCCTGCAGCAGTGAGCTCTGCTCCGGGAGGCTCCGTCACCATCTCATGCAGGACCAGTCAGGATGTTTACAGTAATATCTATCTGCACTGGTACCAACAGAAAGATGGAGACACTCCTAAACTGCTCATTTACTATGCTAGCAATCGAGTATCAGGTATTCCAGATCGGTTTTCAGGCAGTGGATCTGGATCTGACTTCACTCTGACCATCAGTGGAGTCCAGACTGAAGATGCTGCAGTTTACTACTGTAAGAGTCGTCATGACATCAACAATCAGCTTGTGTTCACACAGTGAAAAAGCATTGTACAAAAACCTCCCTCAGTCAGACTGAACAGAAACTGAACTGACAGCTGCAGCTGGAAGCTTCTGCAGAGACTGACACACTTCACTGAAGACACACACACACACACACACACACACACACACACACACACACACACACACACACACACACACACACACACACTTACAGCATGTTATCAAACACACACCAACATGAAGTCATCTTGTATGCTGATGATATACAGTTATACTTTACAAACCCTCATGTCCCACTGGTTATGTACACATCAATGTCCCTACTGAGGTTACTTTCGCCTCCCATGTACGAAATGTGGTTTACGTATTTAACATGTTAAGACCTACAAAAAAAATCAGCCTGTGGAACCCATACTTAAAAAAACAACAAGAAGACGTCAGATAATTTAATATTAATCTAATATTAAGGTGTTATTTTGGCGATGAAGAACATCCATATTTGAATTAACTACTTCCAGGCGCGTCATCTGTTCCCCCAAAATTGTTCAGTGTGTTGAACACAAGTTGAAAGATATAAGTTATCAAAAGATTGAGTCTACATTAAAAGGTGTGGCTGTAGCTTTGGGTCAAAGTTTGAATTTCATATCAGCCAAAAAATGACTATTTTCTTCCTCTCATAAAATGTTCCCTGTTCTCCAAATTTTACATCCACATGTTCCAGACTTCTGGTTTGAGTTTATGCTGGGAGTTAAATAAGATCATGGACCTCTGCATCACATTATGACTCTCCACTGATCTTTAGGTCAGAATTTTAACACACAAACACATAAATACGTCAAAACCTGTATCAATATTAAAATGTCTTTCCATTTCAAGTCAAATATGAAGGGGTGAAAGGGCGCTATGAGCTCTTTAAGATGTGAAGGTGTCTGAGCATTAAGAGCTTTGTAGGTCAGGTCAGGTAGGTCTAATCTAACTAGTTAACTAACGTTGTCAAAATCCCTCTCACTTGTAATGGTAGCAGAGATTTTGGCTATTTCTCATCAACATGTCAGGACTTTTGGTGTCTACTAGTTAACAAGTAAGGGTTTCAGCAATCAGCTAGTTAACTAGTCAAACAACAAACTAGTGCAGGAAACGGAGCGCTTGATATAGAGGACATGGAATAAATGCTCAGCTTGATCCTGATTGTTTCAAAGCAACGCCAGAGACAAACTGATCACACACATTATATCAAATCAATCCACAGAGAGGAGTCCAGCACATTCCCCCTCTGCCTGTTGACACTGTGGTAAAAACCTTAGTGTGGTCTCAGGCTGGTCTAGAGAGGAAATAATGACAGTTAGTGAGCACAAATGTGAGAGCAGCCTGAGGAGCTACTGGACCCCAACCATCTCTGATCAACTCAATGAAACATCTCCATGTTCACAATCAGCTGTGGTTCACTATTTGTTTAGAAAATGTTTTAAACACAACACATTTCTGCAGATGTGATCGATGTTGTTTAGTGTTTAATAAATGATCATGTGAAGGGATTGGTCCAATGATACACATCATCAGCAGTGTAACCAAACACCCTGTTAGAGTGAGTCAGAGCATTTCCATAGAGAGCCACTTTGCATCAGCAGCACCATGCTCCAGTGCTCTGGGAGACTTTATAGTCCTGAGAGTTGAACACTGGATGACTGACAGCTGTCCTTCATCACAACAGAAGCCACAGAAATCCTCCTCCTCCTCCTCTTCATCATCAAAAACATGACTCTGATCTGCGTCCTCATCTGGACTCTCCTCTGCTGCTGCTTCACAGGTAAAGTCCAGAGAATCAAACTCCTCTCCTCTATGAACATCCGTCCCTCTGAAATAAAGCCCACAAAACCCTGACGCTGTTTTATGTTTCTGTCTCTGTATCCTCAGAGTCCAGAGGACAGGTCACAGTGACTCAGCCTGCAGCAGTGATATCTGCTCCGGGAGGCTCCGTCACCATCTCATGCAGGACCAGTCCGAATGTTTACAATAATAACCAAATGCACTGGTACCAACAGAAAGATGGAGAAACTCCTAAATTGCTCATTTACTTGACTAGCACTCGAGCATCAGGGATTCCAGGTCGTTTTACAGGCAGTGGATCTGGATCTGACTTCACTCTGACCATCAGTGGAGTCCAGACTGAAGATGCTGCAGTTTACTACTGTCAGAGTGGACATAGCATCAACAGTCAGCATTGGTTCACACAGTCATACAACGTTGTACAAAAACCTCCCTCAGATAAAGAGGAAGTGATCTGAATCAACAGCTGTGTAGTGACAGAGACATGGAGCTAACTAGGTCAATGAAACAGAGCACCATGAGTAAATGTTGGTTTAAAAAGAGTATTTAGACTTTTAGTCAAAAACACATCTGCTGTGTGATCAAAGGTAATATCACCCCAAAGATCAGTTCAATGAAGATGACTTTCCCACTGATGAAAACCAGAGACATGGCAGAAGTCACAGAGGTTACTGATATTTAATTCAGGGTCTCAGTGGCCCGGTCAGTGACAAGTTCTGAAGCCAGCTCAGGCAACTGAAGACCGGTCCACAGAACACGGTCGGCATCGACCCCACTCAGGTTTTCCTATGTCTTCCTCCATGCTCTGATGTTACAGTCCAGACATTATTCCATTGAGTTCTGTAGGTTCCAACATCAGCTAATAAAATGTAACTTATCTGTCTTCAGTTATTTTGAGCAGCATGTTTGTTGCTGTGCAATGACACATCATACAGATGTGGACGACTGCAGACTCTGGAGAAATGGGCCGGTCTCTCTGATGGTGTTTTAGCCTGGTTCACTTCTTTTCTTCTGAACAGATCTTTATTTATCAGCCTCAGTGCTTGTGAGTCTGAGACACGTGATTTTAACAACAACAACATTCCTCAAGAAGAGTTCTTGGGCCTCTTTTATTCTCACTGTACATACTTCCACTTGGTCGTATCACCTCTCATCATCACGTCCATTATCATTTTTATGATACCACATTGCATGTGGTGTTGCTTGTGCTATCTTGAACACATGCTGTAACTGTTGTGACTCCTCCACATAGATAATACATATATAGATATACCCTAACCCTAACCTTATATGAAAAAGACTCATTGAAACCTTATTTTCAAATTGAATACTACTTTCCGGTATTATTGGACCTAATAACATGTTCTCACACTTAATCACGTGCACTTATTTGGAACATATTTATAGGTGTACTCAGGCTGCTTGAGTTGAAGGAGCAAAGAAAATAGGCACTACTGCCTTTCAAACCCGATCCTCAAAATTCAGGGGTTAATTAAAACACATCAAGGCAAAGGTAACAAGAGGGAGTCTCTCCCCAAGGACATGTTGAGCATCTAACACTTATTCCCTGCATTCTGGCAAATATGTATGTGAATATTGTTGGAAATTAAATTATGTTAAAGGAAAACATTAAAATATAGATACATAAATAACAAACAGATCAATTAAAATCCCTGAATAAAGCTTACATGCTAGTCAAATTTGGGTCTGTTATTATTCATGAGGTCTTTTTAAAGCTAAGTAGTTGGATATCAATCAGAGTGAAAAATATAAAATAAGAACTGATTTAACAGTTAAATTAAAAAATCCTTTTTTTGGGTGTTAAACTAAACTCCTAAACCTGTGGCAGTCGGGGGTCCCTATCAGTCAGGTAGAGATAACAGCTTAGCCTGAATAAGTGAGGCTTTGCAGCCTTTTCGTTTTTACTACAATCAATCAATCAATCAATCAATCAATCAATCAATCAATCAATCAATCAATCAATCAATCAATCAATCTTTATTTGTATAGCGCCAAATCACAACAAACGTTATCTCAGGACGCTTTTACAAACATAGGAGGTCTAGACCACTCTATGTCAAATTATGAACAGAGACCCAACACCAAGACAGGGTAAGACTCAGTCTGACCCCACCTTAATCCATCATGAGCATTGCACATCGCAGTATTTAGCTAGTTACAGTGGTGAGGAAAAACTTCCTTTTAACAGGCAGAAACCTCAGGCAGAACCAGACTCATGTTAGACGAGTAGTAGAAGCTGTTGCAGCTGGAGTCCAGCACGTCCGTATCAGCTGTAGTCCAGATAGTCCGTATCAGCTGTAGTCCAGAACGTCTGCAGCAGGAGGACGTCTACAGTAGTTAGTATTTTTACAAGTTAGTCTGCACAAGTTAACGTGATGTATCAATCAAGCCACCTTAAACGTCAAACCATAACTGACCATCGCGTTCATTTTTAATCGTTTCTCGCTCTTAGTTTCTGACAGAAGCCGATCAGAGACAGAGGGGGGCAGATCTGACTCATGTTTGTCACACGGGGTGAAACATGGCAACCCTGAATACACGTTTGTGTTGACACTAACAGAAACTAGCTTTCTGTTAGCTCTATGTTAGCTCCCGGTTAGCACATTAGCTCAGCACTTTAGGATAGTTAAATAACACTCCCACAGAGGACACCAACAAAACATGACCAAACAGTCTACCAGCGGTCTGTCAATGCAAGACATCATGTTAAAACTCAACATTTCAGATACATGTTGAGTCTTATGTCAGCTACCTCCTCTGTTACCTCATGAATAATTAATTAGCCATGTGCTGAACAAACCAGGCTCTACACAGGAAGTGGTGACCGCAAAAATAAAGCAGATTCATCGTTTCTATTCATGTTCACACTTTAGTGTCACTCAGAGTAAATAAAAGTCTATTATTAAGTAGTTTAAAGTGAAATGATGTCTACCTAATGTCTTGCCATGTTAGGAGCCTCAATAGTTTATTAATTAATGTGTGTCAAACGGACCTATCCTTCTTACACATGCACCAAAGCACTAAGTTGAATAAACTATGCCAATATCTCCATGTAAGGTGTACTGCATAGTCACAGACTGCCTTCTGTATCCAGGTAAAAGCACTGAAATATTATAATGAAGAGCAGCCACATTAACTAAAGCTAACAGTTAGCACCCATCTGTAGCTATCATTAGCAACTAGCAATCTGCCCCCACACGTGTTTGTTTACAATGCTCCCTTTGCTCCATGTTCTTGTACGTGATGAATTGTAATATTTTTATAAAGGTTATTTGGAAAAAAAAATGTAACAATGTCGTGCTTATAGCTTGGAGCCAGTGATCAAAGCTTACATTAGCAGCTAACTAGCTAACATTAGCAGCTAATGTTAGCAATCGATTTAAAATGTTACTTTTTTTAATTTCTCAGGAGAAATTGTTGCTTTGTAATTGCAACTAACTGGGTACAGAGCAAGAAACAATATTAAATAACAGAGACAAATTGAAATTAAATAAACGTTCCTGTTAATTATAGAAATAAGTTCTGCATGGCTCTGTGCTGGTATGATGACATATCAAAGTCTTATAAAATTCCTTAAGACCCACGCGGTGCTGACGTGTGGGGCCCCTGGCTTCTCATTGGCTGAGATGTTACACACTTCCGGAAGTGTGTATCTGCCGTTGTGGGGCTGCAGTTGCAAACAATGTCCACTAGGGCGTAAACCAGCACACACACTTTTCACACACATTTCCATATTTTGTCACCTTGTGGGCCAAGTGAAAAAAAAGCTAGGGGAGCACCAGGGGAGGCTTCTAAGCTATATTAAATGCATAAACGGTGTGGGGCCCATGATTTTTGGCCCCACGAGGTCTCATGGCCCCATACTGTTGGTGTAAACCCGGTGATCGGACCCTACCAAGTGAGAAACACGAGCGCACACACACACACACACACACACACACACACACACATACTTGTTTTTACTGCCACGTGGGGACTCCTGCTACACGGTGTATGGTGGGGTTAAAATTTTATAAATGTTATAAAGGCTTTTTTTTAACTCCAAAAAATCAAAAAGGGCTATAGTATCCTAAAAATGTATTCAAGTATCAATATTTCTAAACTTTAGAAATCTTAATTTTTTTCTTGTTTTTCTATTCCGGTGGGGACAAACCCATTGTGTCTTACTACGAACCACCACCAGGGGTCATCATTTTAGATTTGTCAAAAGAACAAAAATTTGAATGAATTTACAGGCTTCTTTAAGCAAGGCAATACAAGAAAGTTTTACAATCAATAAATAGCTTTTTAAAAATGTCTGTCTGTGTTTGCTTTCTTGTGAAACAGGTGGAAACTGTAAATACAAAACAAAAGAGCTTTATTTCAAAGTCACTGTACTTAAAAATGACAGTATCATCAGTGACAGTATGTTGCTCTTAACATGAATAACAATGCTGCCTTGCAGCCCTTAAACTATTGTAAATGCCTTTAACTTTTTCATAGCTGCATTGTATTGTGAAACAAATATACATGTACATCACACTCTTGAGTGTTAAGGTTTCATATGAAAGAAATGTACAAAAACTGTACACTAAGTGTGGTAAGTTGAAAGACCTGCAAACTGCAACAACTTCATTGCACATTTACTTATATGCAAAAACATTAGTTCTGAAGATCAACACACAAAAAAACAGCCATGCAACACATAGATGGCTAATAAGGTTTTAAAATACTTTTTTGGAGGTATATCGAAACAGTATTTAAATGTTTAAAATGTATAACGCTTCACAAACTCTATAGATCTCCATACCATTATTTCAATGATACAAAACTTTTAACATAGGTGAACTAGATATAGAATTTTAAACATTTTTTTTGCTTTGCAAAACATAAAGACATTAACCAGAGAACTGGTTTAATAGATAAAGCTGGACACAATATAAAAAAAAGAATTAACCCCAGCAAGATAAAATGCAACACGTCACATATCATGAAATATACAACACCAAACCACTACTACTATTTACATAACTAGTTCTCATTTGGATGGATCTTTCAGTTTTTTTCAATCTTATTTGATTACTTCATGATTGTCCACTTTCTTTGTAAATTTTGCTTTGCTTATTATCAAGAGAAGAAACAGGGGAAGTGAGTGAGTACCAAAAAAGGAAAACCACTTTTGATTAGATGAAGAATGAGTTTGATTAGAGTATGTATCTATTGTAATGAATGTATTTGGATTCAAATGTTTTGAATGTTTTTTGCAAAAATCTGGAAATAAAACAAAAAAAAGCAAAGACCCCTTTGGGCTCTGGGGAATAAGTTCCCATACTTTTTTTTTTTTAACATATATATAAATATGTTTATATGTGGAAGTATTTCTGTGCCGTCAGAGTTTGAATATGAATTTCTGACACTGATTTTTTTCAGACTCAAAATCAGACTTTGAATTCTAAAAACCACTGAATTTCAAGCAGTTTTTTTCTGCCTTTGATTATTTTTCAATGTTCAAATAAATTCAGTGTAACAAAAAACAACATCTCAAAATATTGAATGAAAAAAAAAATTCAATGTAAAAAAAAAAAGTGTTAAAAAATGAGATGTCTCAAGAAATTCAGTTTCAAAAAATACATTGTCAAAAAATTCAGTGTGATCATCTGGGTAAAAAAGGAGAAGCAATCGATCTTTGTCACAATTCATCCAACGTCCAGCTAGAGGCTGACAAGTAGTCAGGCAGGCTGCATATCACAACAAAAGCATACTCAATTTTTCAGACGTAAATTTATCTCTTCCATATAATTGTTGCATTGATCCATGCTTTTGTTCTGACATGCAGCCTGACTATGCATCAGTCTCAAACTGGACGTTTGATGAATTGAGAAAAGAACAATTGCTTCTCCTTGTTTACCCAGATGATGACACTGATTTTTTTGTTCTTTTTTCCAATGAATTTTCTTACACTGATTTTTTTTTTACATTGAATTTTTTTATTTTAAACATTTTTTTGAGATGTTGGATTTTTTTTTATTTTTACAGTGATATTATTTCAACATTGAAACAAAATCAAGGGCAGAAAAAAAGATCAGTGTTTAATTCAAAGTATGATTTTTGATGCTAAAAAAATTCTGTGTTAGAAATACTTCCACACACATATATATATATATATATAATACAATTATTCTAAGATTAATGTCAGAAATCTGATTTAAAAAAACAGTCAGAATTCTGACTTATCTCTGAATAAATGTAAATTAAATATATATTGGACCTCAATCAAGGTTTAATTTTTTACAGTGGCCCTGATCCTCTTCTGTACCAAAAACTCCCTCAAGCCTTTTTTTCACGTGAAGCCATGATTGCAGGTGACAGCGAATAGTCTGTGTCCAAGGTTTACTTCTGTTTCAGGGATTCCCGCTTTTCAGCATCAATGCGATTTTTCACATAGAACTTAACTGCCTCCCAACTCCTGTCTTGAAGGGCTGTGGGTGAAGTATTTATACACTGCAGACACTGGGCTTTACCAGGAACCTTTCTTCTCATGATGCAGTCCATGAGCGTCTCCTCAACAGCCTGGATTTCCTCGTCTGACCACTTTTTTCTCTTGGCTTGTGATGAACCTGAAAAAACAAGACAGTAAATAACTTACAAAAGAAAGTCTGCATGCGGTGTAAGATCTTGGCTTCAAACATGTCAGCGATGTGAATTTGAAAAATAAAACTAATATTTAAACATTTTATTTTCAAATAATCAGCAATAAACTCCTTTAAGTGAACATGATGACAGAAACTCAGGGTTGATCTATCGGGTTAATAATTACCTTCACGTGACTCAGCATGATCTCTTTTGTCCAATTTAGTGAAGACAGATAACCCAAGCTTTAATGGTATAGGCCCTAGGGGTGCTATTAATAGAGCAAGGATTGCTTACATTCTCAGTGTCCATAAGATGTAATAATTTACCTTTTTTACTTTGACATTTTTCAGACACTTCGCCCGCCAATGGCATCTCATCATCTGAAACCAAAGCAAAAGACTAAATGGATGAGCCGTGGTACTCAATGGTAGAAGGGCAAGATGATGCATTAAGGAGAGTGGTTAGAGAGAAAAATACAGAAGAATAGTTGAATGCATTCTATTTAAGCAGGGATAAGGTGACACATTTAATTACTTGTGTATAATTGAATAACTATTGTGACCCTGTCCTATTTCTGAGGAGTTTTTAAAATCAGTGATTGATCATGAGTATTGATTCTACATAATAAAACATGTAGCTGTTTTGTTGCATTTCATTGCACTGCAAAGTTGGTCCTTCAATAAAGCAACTTGGTTGGAGATTCATATTCTCTTGTTTTTGCATGACATGGGACAGAAGATCAGGTTTTCTTTTCAGTGCTTTTAGTAAAGAGTAGTTTAGTTATGGAAAAGTCATTTTACATCTACGCCAGTAAAACTTGAAGTAAATTCTATTTTATGTGAGAACAATATTCTTGCGCTCTTTCCACCTCTGAATTTACACATAAAAGCTGACCTATGGAGTTCAACAGAGAAGTTTGAAAGTTGTTCAAGTTAAAAAACCCTATACTAGATTTTCTGAACTGAATACACAAACATAAAATGGGTTCCTGAACATTTTTTGGATCTAAAAAGCTACTAGGAGAGTTTGACTCTTGGGCCCCCCACCATAAGTTCTCACGTAGCATTTTATCTTCAGTGTTCCAGGGACCCAGTTTTTCATTTCAGTATAGGGAGTTATGAAAACATACCACAGAATCTGTGCACTTCTCTAGTTGTCAAACTTCTCTACTAAAACTACATAGATCACCTTTAAGATATTTCCATAATCCTCAACTTAAATGACCTTTGGCTGGATGTGGATAGTTTGGTCCAGCTTGAAAGGATTTCCTGCTCACCCTGGATTTGCCTGTAAACATAAAAGGACTATTTAAGTACATGAGTATTCAGCACATGGAAAGTCACTGGTGAAGTACCGTGAAGCATGGAAATTAAACAAGCTTTTTAAGTTTTTCTAAGAGTGCTTGTTCAAGTATTTCAGAGAGCCTCAGGGTGACATTTCCACAACCAACTGTACATTACAAACTTTGACTGCTTCAGCCTTAAATTTGGTCAGTTAATATGTGATATGTAATTGATGAGAAACTTTCACATCCCTGTGGGACTTCAACAAAACTTTAAACATAAAAATAACATTTGAATGAGAAAAAAAATGTCAAACTTAGACCCTACTTTTTTTTTAGGGAAAAACTTTAAAATATTCCAACTAATGAGCTTTTTATTTACTGTAGAGATTGAAACAGCCATCCATTTCAAAGAGGACACATTTTAGTTTTAACAAACTCAAGATTTCAATTAAAACTAATTTACTTCTTATTTTTTCATCAAACCCCACAAGCTTGCAACCTTTAACCCGCTAAGTTCATTTTAGTGTTGAACACATTGCAGAATACTTTGAAATGTTTCCGTCAAATATTAATCTTCATACCTGATGATGATGAGGCAGAAGGTGAAGGTGAAGGTGAAGGTGTAGGTGAAGGTGAAGGTGAAAAAGGAGCTGCATCTTCCTCTCTCATGTCATCATCTGCTTCACTGTCAGAAGGGTCACTGTACACTGGCATTTTCTCTGGAAATGAAGTAAAAAACAATAGTATGAACACTTGCTCAACAAAACAAACCCGTTGATAAATCATAACACCTTAAATTCCACCATCATTCACCAATCTCCATTAATGTTACATTGCAGAGTTAAGCTGCAGTTATTTGAGAGGGAATCTCTCTGGCAGGCAAAAGAAATCTAAATCTACAGATGGAACCGTGCTGAATAAATACATTTATTGTACAATTTACATGCCTGATTACCTTGTGGATCCATGTTGATCTGATCAAGATTCTTTCCTTGAAACTGCGACAGCTGACCTCGTTCCAGTGCCATGAGGACCTTACTGATTTTTGCGAGCTGTAACGTGCCCTCCGGAAGTCTATAATACTGGCGATGCACCCTTATGTCATGGCCCAGGAACTCAGCGAGGTCATCCATCTCGTTGTCCTTCAGGTTAAGAATTTTGGACATGGTTGCCAAGTGCTTCCTTAACTTGGTGGAAGACAAAGCTTCTGGGTGGTTTGCCCCACAACTGCGAGCTACCTGACGAATAACATCTGATCCTCTGAAGTAGGAGAGTGCTTGTGGTCTGCCAAACATGAACTGGTTTTCATCAGGGACTTCACAGGTGCGACGAGTCTTGACGAGTAACTCCACAGAAGCAAGCACATCAGGCGTGAGAAGGATGGGGACCTTTCGTCCTCGTTTTCCCCTTATTTCTATCCTCTGGAGGTGTTTGCACAGCTTCCTCTCCAGCTCAGACAGAGACAACTCAATATCAGGATGAGTCGATGAGGTGTCTCTCAATGTAAAAGCATTCAATGGCATCTTCGATACTTCTCCCTCTCTTCTGCGGTTGAACAGAATAATCTCACAGAGGGTTATTCTTGCAAGTTCTGCCCAGTCCTTCTTCGTTGGTTTGTGGTCAGGTTTTTTTTTGAAGTCCTGTCTTTGTCTTTCGAGATACTGATGCATCTTTTTTACATCCTCAGCAAATGGAAGAAGCTGTGGGGCATTCCATTTAGCTTCATCCAGATTTCTTAAGGCCTGTGCTGACACACACTCATTCCATTTTGTGTCACATATTTGTTTGAACATTTGAACATTGTGGACGACATCCTCTTCACCTGCAATCATGGCTTCACATTCGATGATGCTTGCAATCTTTTTGAGGTTGTGGCCTAACTTAAGCGCCAGAGAAGGTGTTTTGTATGTGTTCGTCTCCTCATTCAAGCCCGCTACGTCCTTAACGGCCCGTATCACATGAGGGAAATTAGCTGGTACAAAAAAGTCTGATAACTGCTTCAACTTCCCATGTTTGTGTCCTTGCACAACAAGTGGCCCTGCCTCCCTCATCTTGTCTGATATATTCGTGTTTGGTTGCATCGTGTCCATGTTTGCTGAAGAGGTGTTCTCCAAATTTCAGAATGTTTTTCTCTTTGCGAACAGCATTAGTAACCTCATCCATGTGCATGTTTAGCACCATTTTCCAAAAGCGTTCATTAACATCTGCTGGCACTGGCTGAGCATATTGACAAAGAGCCTGGACTCTGGTTTTTCCAGGCTTTAATCCCTCAATCTTCTTGCGAAGTTGACATCTCTGCATATGCCTCCACAGTGTTTTCCTCTTGAGGTAAGCTTCACAGTTTATACAGTGCATGTAATCTCTGGCTGCAACATCAGTGCTGGACTGCTGACTGGGAACTAACACTACTTTTCCTTCTCTCAGCACCTTATTATTGTGTAGACGATTCCCTTGGTTTCTCAGTAAGCTGAGCTGTATTCTTCTCTCTTTTGACCCCTTTGGATATGTCATTGCTCTTGCCACCTCCTGTTTGTCTCTGTGTTTAGATTCCAAATGGCGGGCAATTTTATTGTAAGCCTTTAAGCAAAACACACAGTGATACTTTTTATTGTACAGTCTGTCACCATTCGTTTTTTTCTGCAGCATCATCACTGTCACGTCAGAGCTGTCATTGGAGGAGGATTCTCTATGTGTCTTACGTTGTCGTTTGTGTGGTTGGACTGCCTGAGTGTTTGTTGAATGCTTTTTCTTGGCTTTTCTTTTCTTGTACTTGTGCTGTTCGACTTCAGAACTGTCTCCTTCTTCTTCTGAACATTTGTCATCAGTTTCGTCAGCAGAATCAGGAACATACAACTCTTCACTGCTCCCAGAACTTGGCAGAGAAAAGTCTTTGATCCCCAGCATTTTTCTGGTCAGCTAAAAAGATGAAAATAGTTTAGTGTTTTGAAGTTTTGATTCTTAGGTAAAATGTCTAATTCTAATTATTTTTACATCAGAAATGTACAGACAGAAGGCATTTTTAAAGGCTGTGTTCAGAGGTGGTGCTGAGGGGGATGATGAGTCCAGTACATATATGACCTTGACCCTATGATTGCCAGGGTTTTTAATGTATACTGCCAAATCAAATTACAAATAATACAATTTTTTTATCTTCAAAAACCAAATTTTCCTCTGAGGACAGTTTGTGTGTAGTCATGAACATACACCACAGAATCTGTACACTTTCTGTACATTTCTCCACTAAAACTACACAGATCACCTGTAAAGTAATAAGCCCAAAAAATGTATCATTATCCATTTTATCGGCGGTAGGAGTATCATGGAGTAAACTGACAAAAGCCATGGCAGTTAAACCTACAAAAACACTCTCAGTTCTTTGCAGCTCAGGTACGCCATCCTTGTCCCTGTCCTCACTGTCCTTGTCTACATCAGGTGGCGTGGGGTCAATGGTATCATCACTGTCACTTGAACACTCATCAGCTTTCTGTTGGGGGGGGACAAGAAGAAAAATTAGAAGCACTAAATATCACTGTGGCAGTTTTCTGCCAGAACAGATTACTGTTTAGGCATCTTGTTGTGTTGAGGACTTATGACTGTATCTTTGGTGAAAATATATCAGTCTACCTTTATGGTAAGAGAATGTTTTTTTAGCAGGGCAGCACGATTTTATGTTTCATCTCGATGCTCTTAGTAGTCACATCATGATGTTGACAATGTGAAAGAGGGAGGTAATTCACTCAGAACATCACTCTACAACTCCTTAGCTGATTGCTTAAGAGGAATTTTCATCCCGCGCTTTTCTTTTCCCTCATTCACCCATTAAAGATGCATGTCTGGGATAACATCATTTACTCAGATTTGGGTTATTACAGTGCTCTGCAACGTTCCCTCTTTATCAAAAGATCCATTTTTGCTATTTTTCAGGGTCGGGCAGAGTGAGTGGTCAAGGGACTGCAAGAGTGGGAGTGATAAATGAGAGTGGAGGATGGCACGGATTTGGAAAATCTGACAGTTTGTTTATAGTTCAAATCTCATAAGGTGCTTTATTTAACACTTTCAGGGTTAAAGGCAGCAGCGTCCAGATCTTCAGAATGAACGCTTTGTCTTCAGTAAGAACTGGCTGATGTACCAGAAAAGAGAGAATTAAAGATAACGTGACACCTAATTGCTTCCTTCGATCACTGTTGGCTATCTTTCACTTTGGCCCAGAACATATTTGTGTTTGAATAGTGATGTAGAATTGGATTTCAAAGAACAGCAGCGTAGAGAAGGTGGGGATGACATGCAGCAAAAGAGCAAGGGCTGGAGTTACATCTGGGGCTGATGAGTTGAGGACTCTGCTTCTTTTCATGGAGTGTGTACTATACCAGCTGAACTAAACCTGAATCAAGGACACTCATGGTGAAATCATTCGGTCAACATACCAGGTGTTATCAGGCCTCAAGGAAATAGTTATCTCACTCCTATAACATTATGTTATGTATGTAAAATTTGCTTTTTAACTTACCATTGTGTTCTGGTTGTTGTGTAAAACCAACTTGGTGTCCTCATTGATTTTTGACCGGTCTGTGTGCGCTTTGTTATAGCGTGTCTCACAGGCATCATGGTGTGCTCTGAGATGCTTCAGGCGACGAATATGACGACTTACGGCCTGCAAAACACAACATTTTGAAATGAGAATGTCTTCTAGAAGAGGATAGCATGAAGACAAAAAGGATGAAAAAGAGGAACATCAGCCCAGGCCTGAATTCAATTTGGGGTGCTGTGACAGAGAGCTATTGTACATGATACATCTTAAAGGCCATATTAGTCTAAAAAATAAAATGTCAACTTTTGTGGGAATAATCCTGCTCAATGTTCATCTCTGGGCCTCTTATCTATGTGTCAGTGTCTGTGTCTGCCCAAACCTCCTCCTCTGCCTGTATGTTGGTGTTTTGGTTGATTCGGGATGTTTCTGGGCAGAGAGAAGGCGTGGTGACCCCAGTCAATCACACCGCACCCAGTGAGCAAGTGACTGTGTGTTGATGATAGCGAGCGGGAGAAGCTAAGAATGATACAATATTTGCTGCATACCTCATTTACCTGCAGCAAGTCAGGTGTGCAGCTCTTGTGTTTCTCAAACGTAGAAATGCAATGCTACAGAGAGTTTTTGTTTGTCTGACTGCTTGATTTACTATATCAATGTGTGTATAGTTAATGCTATTGATGATAGAATTATTACCATGCATGGAGATTCAGGCTGCACAATATATATTGCAAATTTACTGTCATCGCAATATCAACATTCGCAATAGATATACTGCAAATGACTGCTCAAAAGGCGATAAATTACACTCCATGTGCCATGCATTCACCCTATGCATGACAATGTATTTGGCCAATCAGGTAAAGCCTTTCCTATCTGCCCATTCACTGCCCGCACGCTAACAGCTGAGACAGTAAAGCACATGGAGCTAGTTGGCGTCGAAATGGCTGAGGGGGGAGAGACATGCATGGAAAATACGGACGACAAAGAAGAGGTCTAATCAGTTCAAGTCTGGTGCTAATAATGTGGGATAACGTTCACTGCAACATGCGGGTTACACGCACAGTAACGTCAAGCTGTACTTTTGACTTTGTTAGGCTTATATCATTTTGGCATAATAACAGTCAATACAATGTAAATTCAATAAAACAACACAACAGGATAACGCTATAACGTTGATAATATTAGAATTACCTTGTTAAGAGCTGGATGGATGAGGAAGAAAGCAGCAGGTGGCTCTGTCAACGACTCCGGATGAAAACCCAGAGGGAAATGTTCCTGCTCAAGGCTTTCTCTTCTAAGTCTCCGGAGACCAAATTGAGATTCTCACTTCAGCCTCATTCAAGTTTCAAATTGCTCTCATTAGTTTCTCCTAAAATTCACTAGGAGAAATAGTTGAGACCATGACATGAGTCTTATTTGAGACTTAAATGAGAGATCTCATTAATGGCTCATTTTCTTCTCTTTTTTTAAATATATTTTTTGCCTTTATTTGACAGGACAGCTGAAGAGAGACAGGAAATGTGGGGAGTAGTGAGCGGGGGAAGACATGCAGGAGATGGTTGACCGGCCAGGAATCGAACCGGCAACCCCTGCAACGAGGACTGTAGCCTCTGTATGTGAGCTGCGTAGACCACTAGGCGACCAGCACTTCTGCCAATCAATCTCTTGAATTGTAACAATCTGGATAAATCTGGTCAGCCCTTTTTGCGGCCCATATTTTAAATAAATGGTCTGTCATACCTGGAGATATGAAATCTCTATCTTTTGCAATTTCTCTCAAATCCACTAAATCTTTGTGAAGTTGTTTTGTTCCAAACAGACTTGTAAAGGAAGGACCAGACTGTGAAGTCAAAGAAGAGATCATTTCACATCTAAATAGCTGATCTTGAAGTGGTTCAAATGTTTTAATGAGAATTGTAAGTTTGTGCACAATTACATTGAAATCTTAATTTTGCAGGGCACTATAAATGTTCATGAAAAGATGAGCTCAGGCTCTTTCTTTGCTCCATCTGAGCTCAACTTGAGACACAAAAACTGAGTCTGACTGAAACAAATGGATGAGGTTAGATTGAGACAGTTGAGAGAGCTCCCTGATTTCTCCACCTGAGCTCAAAAGGAGTCACAACACTTGAGAAATACCTGAGAATCATTTCAGATTCTGACCAGATCTCCTTTTGAACTGAAAGGGAGACTAAGCTGAGACTTTTTACAACTTTTTTTCTGGAGGCAAGAATGAGAAACAGGAGACATAAGCTATAGTCTCATTTTGCTTTCAAACAGATCTCATTGTTGTCTAGGAGACAGAAATGAAACACTTTTGAGATCTCCTCTCTAAATTTATTTTCCTATGGGAATTCTCTTCTTCAATTCTTTCTCTTCAAAAAATACTGTATTAAACCGTAAGATTGCACAGTAGCTTACCGTTAGTATTTTTTTCCTCACAGGCATGGAGATTTACAGTAGTCAGTGGTATATATGAAGAATGCTATGTTACCGTATCAAATTTGCTGTATTTTCACAGCAATTTGTTACAGTGTACTATTAAAGTATTGTATTTTTGGTCACAGTAATAGTGTTTCCAAATGCTGTAATGCTTTCATGGTCATTGTGTTTTTACTGTAAAATAGAAATTTGAACACTGCATTTTAAATTTACAATATCAGTATCATAACTTATAAAAAACAATTTCTTAAATATGTTCTTTTAAATTCAGAGAGACAGCAAACAATATATATATATATTTTAAACTATTCATTCTTAATGACAAGCTGTAACAAGCAAAACATTATTCTTGTGCTTAACAGGTGAGCATAGCATGAATATAACAAACATAATACATAATGAATCTTTCCCAGAATATCCCATGTAAAATCTTCTACATCTTCTTAACTGTGCATAACTGACGAGAAGCTGAGAATCTATTCACATTTAAAATAAGCAACCACAACACACATTCATATCCAAACATTAGGATTTCATATTTAAAAGCTGTGGCGATAAATCAACACAAAAAATATGACACCATTTCTCCTGCCAAGACATTTTAGAGACATTCTCTAGAAAAGGCACTGTTGTCTTGCAAACTCTTTCATTGATGGTATACCTTCTTATCAGATCTTCTGAAGGGGAACGGCTTTCTTATAGCTCCAACATATCGTCCCTGTTTCCTCTACTGGTGTTCCTTCCATTTCTCAACTTCAACTTTGTATTTCTACATGAAGAAACAACATTTATTAATAGATTTATTCATTTAGTGTGAGTATTGGAGCACACATGGACCAAAAAAAGGAGTGGGATAGAAGAAAATGAAGCGTCATTGACATTTTTTGTAACCTTTTTTTTTTACCATACGTAGAGTACGTAGTCCTTTTCTCAACATCTGAACATCTTAAAACATTTTCAGCTATATGTTTGATTTAACATTCTGACAAAAACTCTCCTTTTTTGTTCAATTAGAATAATACGTGAATATTATAGCCTTACACTTAAAAAATAAACATGCTGTCAAGTTTATTTTATATGTAATGATGAGACTCCAGAGGATTGATGTTAAGGAATGTTTACAAAATTCCACAAAAATCTCAAAAATAGTCATTACATCTTTTATGAAATTATCAATTAAAAGTTCAAACCTTCTGTTTTTGCACTCTGTTGGAGTCCTCAAACTCCAATAGGAGGGCGTTGTGGGACTTCTGGTACTGGACCACAACAATGGTCCAGTCTTATGAGCCTGCGGGAACTGACTGAAACGTATATGTTTCAGGTCCCACTGGCTCTTCTCCATTATTCCCTGAGTGTTGTTGTCCTGTGTAATGTTCTGGGAAGATAATTACATTTTCAGAGTTATTTGGAATCTTAAGAAACAGTAAAGCACTATAAGAATAATATAAAAGTACACTTAGGAATCAAACATTCCAATTACTTGTCTTGTGAGCTTTCTCAGGGCTTCATGTTTGCGCGTGTTCTCTTTGTACGCCTTTCCTTTTCCATGTCGTCCAAGGTTCCCTAAGTATTGGAATGATTATTGATCTCTTATTAATTTTTCATGAGACACGCATGTCATTTTGGTAATGCTGAAAAGAGATGTTCTGCTTTTTTAAATACTACTTACCAAGCATTATCCCGCTGCACAGGGCTGTGTAGGGCAGAAGGTAGGTTGTCATGTGAGCCACAAGTCCTTCACAATAAAAGACATGAGGCTCACCAGTGACGTCCAGCGGGGCTGTTGTTACAACTTTGCAGTAAAGTTTTGCAAAGTTGTTTGATCCCTTGATTGTTTCCTAAATTCAAGAATGAAATTTCATTAGTGGTTTGTTTGGAATTGTTAAGTCTCAGAGAGCTAATACACAGAAAACAATAGACAATGTGGTATCAGTTTGTTCTCTATGATGGATAATTGAAGTAACAATAATATGGCAAATTCTGACATCATATTATGAATGTAAAAACAAAACAAAATGACAAACAGACTTAAACTTAACACGTTAGACACTGATCATGTCAGTATTTTCAGTGAGTGTAATTAACAAAATAAATAAGGTGTAATATCAAATAAATTAAGTGTTGTTGTATCTTTACTAATGCACTGAGCTGTTATTCTAAAATACAATGCACTAAATCATAGCTGCATTCATTTTTATTATGCATAATTAGAAATACAAATATAACTGTACTATCACTACCTCAAAAAGCTGTTACCTTTAAGTCTTCAGTGCTTTTTTCTGACTTGTCAGACTCCTCCACTGGTAAGGTAGCTCTCTGCAGCCACAACTGAAGGTTTTGAAAATGTTTTTCAACATTTTTCCCACTTGATGGACTAGAAAACATGACTGCTGTACTTTCTAACAATCCATCAAGTACCTCCAAGGAGGTGGCAGTAGTCAGGAGCCCAAGAACATGCATTGTGAGATGGTAGTGTTTTGGTGCACTGGGGGTTTTAACCAAATAAATTAATGTTAGATGATTGAGAAATGTTCAGTTTGAACAGCAATGCCAATAATTCCATAGTGTCCTTTTAATACCTGTTATTATACTAACACTAATCTAACTATGTAAGGGTTTTAATACATACTTTATGAAGGTAAAAACATTTGCCCTGTTAATCAGTGCTTTTGTTGCAGTGACTTAATACAAAGTAGGAACACTGTCTTGTACAGTTTTATGGTATATTTGGGGTACTGTGACCAAAAATAGATATTTTTCACAACTTGTAATATATGAAGCCACCCACATGCAAATACACACACGAGTTGAGCTGTTGTTACTATTTTTTTTTTTTTAATTTTTTAACCTTTATTTAACCAGATAAGTCCCATTGAGATCAAGACCTCATTTTCAAGGGCGACCTGGCCAAGAGGTCAGCAGCACACGTCAGAATAAATGGCACAACTCAACAACATGGAACATATATGCAGACAGTATGTAGAAGCAAACAATAATAATTTAAAAGTGCAACTTATTTTCAAGTAAAGTGCAGTTTATGATTACAAAACAGCATTTAAAAACACAGGCACTGTTCTGGGGTCTGTCTTTCATTTAAGATAGACTTAAAGGTGTCCAGAGAGATGAGATCCGACAGATTCAAGTCCTTCTGGAGTTTATTTCAAGCAGTAGGAGCAGCACAACTGAACGCTCTCTTCCCAAACTCTGTCTGAACACGGGGAACACACATCCGCAAGGTGTCGCAGGAGCGCAAGGCATAGTGACTTCCTGATCTCTGAAGATAAACACATAAATACATTGGGACCAAGCCAAGTAGACATTTGTAAATTAGATGAAGCCAATGTGTTTGCCTGCGCACACTCAGGGATGGCCAGTCGGCTCTGACATAAAGCTCACAGTGGTGAGTGAGGCGTTTGCAACCTGTGACAAACCTCAGCACGCAGTGATATACACTATTTAAAGACAACAAACATTTAGCCGAGGCTCCCAAGTACAAGACATCACCATAATCAATAAGAGGCAAGAATGTTGCAGAGACTAAAAGTTTCCTCGCTCTGAGGGAGAAACAGGATTTATTCCTGTAAAGGAAACCTAGTTTCACCCTAAGTTTGGAGACCAGGTTGGATATATGAGTTTTAAATGAAAGCTCCCTATCGAGAATAAAACCCAAGTATTTGTAATTAGCGACAAGTTCTATGGGTTTCCCTTGTGAGGTTATGATTGAGGGGACGTTTTCTTGGGACTCATTTGAAGTAGAAAAAAGCATCAATTTGGTTTTGTCTGCATTCAGGACCAGTTTTAGTTTCAGCAGACGAGACTGAATAATATCAAAGGCAGACTGTAAAAACTCAAAAGCTTGAGTAATTGATGACGAACAACAGTAAATAATGGTATCATCAGCATACGAGTGATACCAGGCATCTGACAAGTTATCACACAGGTCATTTACATAAATTGAGAATAAAATAGGTCCTAAAACGGAACCTTGGGGCACACCCTTTAAGACCTCTAAAGAGGAAGAAGAGCTGGCTCCAGCCACCTGTACACACTGTGTTCTGTTTGACAGGTAATTGGCAGACCAGGATGCTGCACAATTTGATATGCCAATGCATTGGAGGGCATTAATCAGTAACCCATGGTCCACTGTGTCAAATGCCTTTGACAAATCAATAAACAGAGCTATACAGTGTTTTTTACTGTCAAGAGCCTCAGTTACATCTTTTAAAACCTTAAGTGCTGCTGTAACAGTGCTGTGTTGTTTTCTAAAACCAGATTGATATTTGGATAAAATATTATTTAGGTCTAGAAAGTCCTTTAACTGGTCGCTGATTATCCTTTCAAACACCTTTGCCAGGACACACAGTTTAGAGATTGGCCTGTAATTATTTGCATCTGAGGGGTCGCCTCCTTTTAACAGGGGAATGACAAACGCAGATTTCCAGACTTTAGGGATCTCATTACTAACAAGACTCAAATTGAAAATTTGCAACAGTGGCTCAGCAATAAAATCAGCAGCCAGTTTGATAAAGTACGGACAAAGTTTATCAGGACCAGCTGCTTTCTTAGAGTCCAACTTCTTTAATGCTCTTTGGACCTCGATGGAAGACACCGGCATAAAATGAAAAAGACTATGACTGGGTCTACTGATATCCGGAGATGCCTGAATGACTGTTTGACTATTAGTCATATCAGGGTGCAAAGAATCAAACAGGAAGCCTGCCGTAGTAAAGTGTTCATTGAAATAATTTAGCATGGCTGTTTTATCAGTCAGGGTACAAGAGTCTTTAACTAAGGAGTCTGGAAGATCATTGGTGGACACATGACCCGAAGAGGACTTTACAACTTTCCAAAATTTCTTTGGGTCGATTCGATTTTTAGTAGTTTCAGAAAGATAATAATCTGATTTGGCTCTCTTAATTAGGGAAGTACATTTGTTTCACAACTGTCGAAAGGAGAGATTGTCTCCCTCTGTTTTAGACTTTCTTGCCCTGGACCAAGCGTCATCCCTTTCTTTAAGAAGATTGACGATCACAGGGGTAAACCAAGGATTGTTTCTTCCTTTCACCCTGAATCTACGAAAAGGAGCATGTTTGTCAATTAAGCCCAACAATCCATCATAAAAATAGTTCCAGGCCATCTCTACATCATGAAAGAGAGAAACTCTGGTCCAATCAAAATGAGCTACATCATGCAGGAAAGCCTGCTCATGGAAATGTTTAAAATCTCGTTTGACCAGCAGTCGAGGCTTACTCTTTGGGAGTTTGGTGCCTCTAATAGCTGCAATAGCACAATGATCGCTCAAGTCATTTCCAAAAACGCCAATATCAGTGTACTTATGGGGGGCATTTGTTAATATTAGGTCAAGAAGGGAGGATCTTGTGGGTTGTTTAGTGTTTGGCCGAGTTGGACTATTATTTAATTGTGTTAGGTTAAGCGAATCACAGACAATTTTGAGGCTGTCTGATGATGGGGTCAACCAGTCACAATTCAGGTCCCCAACCAGGAGTAGCTCACTTGAATTTAACCCATCGATACACTTGGAGAGGGAGGCAAATGCCTCATTGCAGGCTGTGGGTGGTCTGTAGCATCTTATGACTGTAAGAGACTGACCCTGACAGAATTCAAGCTTCAGGGCAAGAAGTTCAAACTGCCTGCTGAGAGACACAGAGGATAACATGGAAGCGTGATACTTGTTTTTAATATAGATAGCGATGCCTCCACCTTTCCTAGGACGATCACAACGAAAGACGTTGTATCCTTTAATGGAGATATCTCTATCTGAAACAGCCTTCTTAAGCCATGTTTCAGACAGAAACAGAATATCAGTGTCAGTTGCCTGAATCCAGATTTTAACTAAATCTAATTTTGGAAGCAGGCTTCGAACATTTAAATGAATGATACCAAGACCAGATCTACCCCTAAAATCATTGGGTGTATCAATAATATTCAAAACAGGACCTGGATTCGGTTGTACAATAACCACATATAATGTTACAAGGACTCCATCGCCAGCACCAAAACCCACCACTACTCCAGTTTAATCACTGCAAATAATGGAAACACCAAGTCACTATTCTCTCTGCTTAACAATATCACCCAACCCAAGGACTCTCTCCCCGCTCACTTGTACACAACCTCCTTCTGCAACTCCATTATGTCCTTCTTCAACTCAAAAATCAAGAATCTCCACCAGCACCTTGGCTTTCACCCCCACCTCAGCATCTCAGCCGACTTTCACGCATCCACACACTATTCTCCTCCTTCCAGCTCCCCACTCTCTCTGAAATCACAGAACTCGTCCAGAAATCCAAGCCATCCACCTGTCAACTGGACCCCCTCCCCACACAACTTGTTAAAGCTCCCTCCCCTCCCTGGTCCCCCTCATCTCTGCCATCATCCACTCCTCTCTCACCACTGGAACTGTCCCTACATCCTTCAAAACCGCTGCCATTACCCCAATCCTGAAGGAAAATGGCGCCGATTGGCTGTCTGTCTGTAATGGTCAATGAAATGGTCAGCAAGAAGCAGGACGCCTTTGTAACGCAAGATAACTTTTGAAAATGAAGTTAATTATGACTGGAGCAAAAGTTTGAATTTCTGTGTTTCCAAGAGATGCTGGAATTAAAGCGCTTTAGTGCCCAGTGAGTATTTCATCACTCAAACTGTGAAACCAGCCGCGGATTAATGCGGAGCGCTTTACGAAGAAAGTTGTCTAACAGTTAGCATGAACAAGGAGGCTGTGCTGTACGGGTGGAGGACGGGTTTCAAAGATTTAAAACATCTTTCTGACTGAAAAGACCTTGATACCAATGGGGTTGTCTTACCTAATGGACAGAAATGCAAAGGGATTTTGCAAGGCATTGCTGGAGACAACCTGGGCTCGCACAACATGGGAGGCTTTCTGGAAAATTTCAGTGGCAAGTACTTCTGTCGCTACTGTGAAATTGAAAGAGATGCTTTTCAGGCAGATCCTCTCTCCAGAGGCAACACTCGCACACCAGAGTCATACAAAGAGCATGTTCAGAACCTTGGTGAAGATACAGTTCATAGTGGAGGTATCAAATTGGACTCATTGTTCAACAACCTGTCTTGCTTTCATGTATGCCAGCCTGGGCTTCCTCCTTGTCTTGGGCAGGATTTGTTTGAAGGTGTTGTTGCCTTGGATCTTGCTATGTATGTCCACCGTCTTTCACTGTTGACAAACAGTTTACTAACCTTGAACTGAATCACAGAATCAATCAATTCAAATTTCTAGGTAACAATACAAAACACAAACCCTGTGAGGTAACCCCAGGAAGAGATAGACTGAGTGGCCATGCTGTACAGAACTGGTGGTTCCTGAGACTATTGCCTGTATTGATTGGAGAGAAGGTTACCTCTCTCTGAAAATGAGATATGGCAACTAGTTTTACAGCTAAGACATATTGTGGCGTTTATTTGCGAACCTGCCATTTCCACTGGCCAGATAGGGTATCTAAGAGTCCTTATCGATGAAAATTTGCATTCCCGCAAACAAGCCTTTCGCCATGATCAACTAAAACCAAAGCATCATTTTATCCATTATCCATCATTTGAGCCATTATCCTGAGCACATCATTCAGTTTGGGCCACTTGTTGGTTTGTGGACTTTGAGGTTTGAAAGTAAGCACACATGCTTCAAACAATGTGCAATAAAACTGCATAACTTCAGAAATGTGTACTCAAGTATCAGCTTCTGCAAACATATCTTGGTACTGGCAATCTTTTCCCACCTACAATCGTTGTAGAAAAAACAACTGAGTTTTTTAAAGTGGACTACAATGATGGCATCAAGGATTCAGTCAGAAGTTATTATTTTCAATCCACAAATATTCTGATTGCTCATGAAGCAGCTGTAAAAGGAACAAAATACAAAAAAAAAACATGTATGTTGTTATTGGCAAGGGTGAGGATGGACTTGAGGTTGGCAAGATTATCACTATACTGATCCACAATAATTCAGCAGTATATTTCATCACAGAAAAGCATATGGCTTTGTGTCTGCATGATGTAGGTGTTTATTCCCTCACACCAATCAGGAGCTGTTACTACTGTGGTAATCAGGGGGACCTACTAGATTATTACCCTCTCCCCGAGTACACAATTTGTGACATGGCACTAATAGTTCTTCACCATTCTTCCCCCTCATTGTAGTGCAATCAGTGCAGTGGATGAAGAGCTGAGGATTATCATCCTCAGAGCTTTGCCAACCATTTCTAAAGACATCCAACAGGAATTAATATACAAGATAAAAAGCTGTGGCTTGGAATCCATAGAAGACCTGAAATATGTTACAAAGGAAGATATTGTCGACATACTGCCTGCCATTCATCTCCGGAAAATACTGGAAGTATTTCAAAATGGTAATACTGAAGTAAAAGTTAAATCTGCGTTGCATTCCACTGTAAATTCTTAAATAATGGTGTGGCAAGGTGGAGGGGGGCGGCACTAAGAGTTTGACATAAAAGAAAGAAAGAAAAATGTAACTGATCCGTCAACGCCACCTGGGGAATTGCACCCCAGGAAATAAACAAACACTTTAAAAAATAAAAATAAAAGGCAACACAGGTTCAATAACTGAAGTGAGACAAAAACAGTCAAAAGAAAATGTAAATGTATTGAGAATTTAAAAGGGGAGTGGGAAGTGAGGGGAGGCAGCCTACACTGATAGAAATAACTCTTAAGATTTACTTGATAAAATCCTCGTACTCACTTAAATTCGCATCAATCTAGTCGCGTATCGCTTCAAACGCGTCGCCCGCCGCGAATTCGCGTCTACACATTGACTTTCCATGGGAGTTGCTCGCGCGACGCGACAAAATTGCGTTTGGTGTGAACGCACCATCAGGCTCGCTCTGAAACACGCAGCTGTAGGTCCTGTAAAGGATGACCGGTCAGAGACGTGACGCTGTTTTATATACCGGCGCTGCTCACGCAGCAAAATAAAAGGAGCAAGCTGATAGGCTCCCTCACCTGAAGTCTGTTACACAGACATTCATTTGGTGAAGCTCCTGAGAGGAAACAGAAACAGGAAACTCAAAACTTGAAGAGGAAAATGTCAAAATAAAACACCCGAAATAAAATAATACCTTTTATTTCTGAAAAGAATTGGACTTATTGACAAAATGACAAAAGTGTGATTAGTATTATCATATAATATGAAATTAGGGCATGAAATACAGTATTGTGTACGCTGTGGTTTCATTAATGTACAATGATATATGCATTTGTGCCACTATAAAAAATAATAATTATTAAAAATATATAAATAATAATAATAATGATAATAACACAAAACAGAAATTAAACATGTCTATCCCCGTTCCTGCATTAACTCATCTCTATAAACATTTGCTCATATGAATAGTGTCAGAAAATTACATGTCCTAGAGTTTTTCTCCAATCAACTCCTACATCGCTCAGCATAAAGTAGTCACATTGGAGATGAACATTTGTCAAAGAAATCTTCCTAAGTCAATGGCTGTGGGTGTGGCAGAGTGAGTTTTTTTTGCACAAGTGCCCCAGCCTGAACATCTCTATATGCAAATATTCACCTATATGTTATAGCGCCCCCTACTGGCCACAGGAAGTCACGTCTTACTTTATGGTGTATAGCTCTCAGACTGTGTCCTGTCGTTGAAGGGTGTCTCTCTGCTCGATCAAAATACATCAGTTATTTTTTATATGATGGTGATTAACATGAAGCTTAATAAAGTTCAAAGCTAATTTATCTTATGCTATATCTAAACAGTCAAGACGTTGTTTTATGACAGGAAGGCATATTTTATCATGTGCAATTATTGTGAATGTTCTATGCATTCCCTTATCATTCAAATAGTGCTGTACCCTGTTCAAATGAGAATTAAAAAACCAATGGTTTCTGTCCGAGGATAGAGGAGGAACTGTAGGTGGAGGAGCCTGTCAGACGGATGGCACCGCAAAGGAGGATTAGATGTACATCACTTCCGTCCTACGATGAAGGGTAGCTTCAGCTTAAAGTTGGAGTAGCCATTAACAGGCTGAGAGTGGAGGTCTACTGCTGAGCCCCTCTCAAAAATTCTGATGCATAATTTCAATGCATAAAAAAATTCAGAAACATAATTTCATTATTCAAAGGCTTAAAAAATGTCAAATCTGATGTAAGTGATTTACTTCTATGCTCAACACTCCAATATTTTCTACCTTAAATGTTGGCAAATATGACCTACTCTCACCCTTCAATTTGAATAATGTACATTACAATTCCTTTAAAATAAAAAAGGACATACAACCAACATAGAATTAACACTTTTTTATTGTAATTTCAACATAATAATTTAAATAGACAAACAAAAAAAAACCTTTTAACAAAAAACAAACAAAACAGTCGATAAACAAAAACAACAATTCCTTGAAAAAAACAAAACAATCACTCTGCCTCCATTATTTCCTCTGCCTGCTCTGCCTGCTCTGCCTGCTCTGCCTGCTCTGCCTGCTCTGCCTGCTCTGCCTGCTCCACCTGCTCCACCTGCTCCACCTGCTCCACCTGCTCCACCTGCTCCACCGGTTCTGACTCTAGGTCAAAATCTGAAAACACAAAAACATAAATATTTTCAATGCACATTCATTCATAATCAATCTATCACACACTAGGACCTAATACAGCAAGAAAATCACGATACTTCTATCAAAAAGAAAAACATTAACTTATTCAAATTTATACTTAACTCTTTTCTTGTTATCATTATATCCATTTCAACATCAAGATTTTGAATTTGTAAACACTTACTTTACTCTAATTCAGTTTAATATCTTTTACTAATACCAGGGGACTCTAAAGTGATGCCCTACTAAAAGCAGATTTGCAACTGTCAATACACTATTCAAAAATAATTCAATACACTCTCTAAATGGACAACTTTAAACAATATTTTAAAACACATTCATCATTTTTTTCTTTGAAGGAGGACCAATACCCAGAATGTCACAATAATTGAAAATTAACTGTTAATATTGACATGTTAATATGAAAACCATTTATCTAAAAATGTTGATAAAAGTTTACATTTGCAAGACCTTCAAGATATTACAAAGCAGGTAACAAATGGTCATGGCCAAAACTCAAACCAGCAACCACAGTGAAAAAATGATAGCCACTGTATGTGAACACTTACTTCAACTACTGGATCAAATACATCACTGTAATGCTCAAAATGTATACTGATTTAAAAAGAAAAAACACCTGACATGTTATTCCAAACCACTACTTGTACTCACTTTTTATTTATCATGTTTCAAGAAAAAGACTATGTGATGACCTCTTCATTATTATTGTTATATCACATCCTTATTCTCATGACCCAAGAAAATAAGCTCAAACAATTACTCACCATCTCCCATCATGGACAAATTGGCCGTCAGGCTCTCTATCTGTTCCTTAGAGGAGGCCAGGTCCCTCTTTAGTTTTGATACCAGGAGCTCCCTCTCAATGACTTTGGCCTCTGCTGCCCTCCTCTGCCTGCGGGATCTCAGCAGGTCCACGACTGCCTGCTGAGACCATTCCAAGGCCTTCTCATATAAAACAGGCCTTGGAATGGCCTCATCCAAGCACTGGTACTGAAATAACAACAAAATAATACATCAGTAAATACTTAAAAAAAAAAATCAATCACAGAAAAGTACTTAAATCAAATACCCATTATACATTTAATACCTACTTATGTTGTAACAGCTGTAACGTTTAAGATGTATCTTCAATAATAAAATGTAGAAATGATTCAAAATACAAATAGATTAAAAATGATCCCTCACAACATTTTTTTCACATTTCAATCTATACATGTCAATCCTTTCACCACCAGTCTTACACAGAATAACTGGCAGTTTCTCCTCAGCTCTGCCTCCTCAGGGTCAGAACTTTTGGGGATTTTTTCAGGAGATTGTTCCATTTTCTGAAAAATAAATGAAACTACAAATCAGAATAAACAATCAACTGCTACACAGAATATTGCCTTTGGTGTTTTAAATACTGCACACCACACATGTAAAAGTAACAAAAAATAAAACTTGAACTATTACTTGACTTAATGCCTCTAAAACACAAATACAATTCCTGTATTTCCCATATTCTTACTTTCTTAATCTCTTTCTTCTTAAAAAAAAAATCCATTATATAATTTAACATCATGACATGTTTAGTAGACATTTTGAAATGCACTTTTAAAGTAACGTGTATTTTCGGCTTTGCTATGTTTCAAAGTCCCACGTGGCATCTGGTGAATTCAAGCCAAACGGTACAAATTCTTTATTAAGCTTCAAAAAAAAAAACACTTAATGCCTAGAGGACACACTTATCTTTACTTATCAATTCAAATTGTTCCACGATACAAAATGACTTGAGTGGGAATAAAGCATGATGCTAGCTTGTTAATAGTCCTTCTTAAATATAACATGCAGTCCATTTTACATAAAGACGTCGATGAAGACTTCGACGCAGCGTTGATTTATTTAGAATATTAGACATCATTAACATCATAAACTTAAGTCACATTTGTAACATCTTTATGCTACTCACCACTCCTTCACGTTCTCTCAACATGGTGAACGTGATGACCGCGCAGAATACATTTACCCACAAGCGTTTGCACGTACACGTGATGACGTTGTTCCAAAAATTAAAAAAAATCTGCAGACATTACTTCAACTAATAATAAATAAATGAAAATAAAACATTATTTCAGCCATATTTGGCTTTGCTTTGTAGTGTTTGAAATGTATATTTTGTCTTAACATGTTTTTTTCTCTAGTACACAAGTGTCCCTGGGTGTGGTAATATCGGATCTTCTCCAACATGCGCTCTGTGCGCAATCCAGCTGTTCATCTGAGACAACAGAAATGTTTTAACACACACTCCAGTATGCAACGATATCCTTACACTCTGCTCCTAAATTGAGTTTGGCAAAGTTTGGCTATGAGAGATGACCAAATTATTACTGTTTTTGCTTTATTCCTGAGGCACATACTACGAGGCAAATTCAACATATCCCAGGCAGATTTTCCTGATCTGGCTTCACTGAACCTTACAAAGGAGACCGCACTAAACTGTCACATCAAGCTGGTTATCACGAGCTGAGTCAATCTAGAGCATATGTGTCAAATTCAAGGCCCGCGGGCCAAGTCCGGCCCGCGGCGTAATTATCTAACAGAGGAACATGCCTGTGCGCAACAGAGGAACTTTTGGGATTAAGATCAATGCATGGCACAAATACGGGGAAAGATCTCTATGAAGAGGTATCCAGATGTGTAAATGAAACGAGGCTGCCTTGGGATAAACCTGTGGGACTGACGACGGATGGAGCGCCCGCAAAGTGCAGGCAAAACAGTGAATTAGTGGGCAGAACCGGGAGAAGATGCGGGAGGAAAACAGCGCAGGTGAGCTGACAGGTTATCACTGCATCATACACCAGGAATCACTGTGTGGCAAAGCCTTGAAAATGGACCATGCACTCAATTTTGCAACACTATGCCATTCCCTGTGGACAGCGCTTGATTGGAGCCAATTTCCTCCTACAACAGGACAATGACCCAAAGCACACTTCAAAATTATGCAAGAACTATTTAGGGAAGAAGCAGGCAGCTGGTATCCTGTCTGTAATGGAGTGGACAGCACAGTCACCAGATCTCAACCCCATTGAGCTGTTGTGGGAGCAGCTTGACCGTATGGTACGCAAGAAGTGCCCATCAAGCCAATCCAACTTGTGGGAGGTGCTTCAGGAAGCGTGGGGGGAAATTTCCTCAGTTTCCCTCAACAAATAAACAGCTAGAATGCCAAAGGTCTGCAATGCTGTAATTGCTGCAAAGGGAGCATTCTTTGATGAAAGCAAAGTTTGAAGGACAAAATTATTATTTCAAATAAAAATCATTATTTCTAACATTCTCAATGTCTTGACTTTATTTTCTATTCATTTTCATTTGATAAATAAAAGCGTTAGTTTTCAAGGAAAACACAAAATTGTCTGGGTGACCCCAAACTTTTGAACGGTAGTGTATATGTCATATTTTCAATCTTAGTCTGAAGGAGGGGTAATTCCTCCAGGTTTAGAAATCTGCCAAGATTTTACCCCTTCAGAAAAACAAACGGGAGAGTTTCTCAGCTGTCAATAGCAGACCTATAAGTATTCTTCCAGTGTTGAGTAAGCTAATGGAGAAAAATGTTCTTGATCAAATAATATTCTATTTATCACTTATTGATTTAAATTCTCATTTTCAGCATGCATATAAAGCAGATCACTCTACGTGCACAGCACTGACAGATATGATAGACCAATGGTTGACTTGTATTGATAATAAGATGATGGTTGAACTGTACTACTTGACTTTGGCTCAGCATTTGATATCGTGGATCATCCGTTATTACTAAATAAGCTAACTTTATATGGGTTCAGTCTGACAACAATCAACTGGATGAATAGTTATTTATCCAATAGGACACAGTATGTGTTCTTCAATGGTAGTTTGTCCTGCCCTAAATATTCAGTGTGGAGTGCCCCAGGGAGTTGCCTTGGGCCATTACTATTCTTTATATTTACTAATGACTTACCTTATATGTTAAAAAAAATGTAGTGCTACATTATTTGCAGATGATACAACTATATATTTGACATCAACTAGTATAAATGAATTAACACTAGGACCGCCAACATTCCAGTGCCCCCCTATAGCGCCACCACCGGTCTGTCAGACTGTTGTGAGAATTTGCATCCTCAGTGACTAGAAGCACATAAAGAATGCATTTTTTATGTAGTTACAATACATTATGAAAGAATAAACAATGTATCATGTATATAAAAAAGAACAGAACATGATTGGCTACCTTCTCAATGTGTTATGCTGATATAGAATGATGTGTTTATTTATTTCCTCATTTTAGTGCATATTTACTGCTGCGCCTCACCTCTTCTGTTGAAATGGAAAATTGATTTAAACCCTATTATGTTATTTCTTGTCTCTATAATATCGATATTACTGAAATATTGCATAAGAAAACTTTGCATTATTGAAGAGATACACGAAGTGACGGAAAGACAGGTCCTTTTTATTTGAGCAGACTGCTCTCCTCCTCTCTCGCTCACACTCACAGTCAGGCAGACAGACACAGACACAGACACACACACACACACACACACACACACACACAGAGGTTTCTGGCATTTACAGGGACACTTTTTTCAAACCAGTTAAACCATGGTTTATGGGGACCCACCTTTCCCTTTGTCCTAATGAGACCAGAGAAACATCAAACAGTTTCTTATGATCTTAGGGACAACTCTGTCTACTCAGAATTAAACTAAAATGAAAGAGAATTGAGAAAGAAAAACCTGACATTCCAAAGGATAACAGGGACAGGGGTGGGAGTGGGAGTGGGCGTTCCCTAACACAGTACTTACTTATGGGAACCCCTGTTTTATGGGGACATCAGTCATAGACATACACAGACATAACAAGAACCTTTGTTATGAAGACCAAACTGGTTTAACTGGACATCAGTCAAAGACATACACAGACATAACAAGAACCTTTGTTATGAAGACCAAACTGGTTTAACTGGACATCAGTCATAGACATACACAGACATAACAAGAACCTTTGTTATGAAGACCAAACTGGTTTAACTGGACATCAGTCATATACATACACAGACATAACAAACCAGTTTGGTCTTCATAACAAAGGTTCTTAACTGGACATCAGTCATAGACATACACAGACATAACAAGAACCTTTGTTATGAAGACCAAACTGGTTTAACTGGACATCAGTCATAGACATACACAGACATAACAAGAACCTTTGTTATGAAGACCAAACTGGTTTAACTGGACATCAGTCATAGACATACACAGACATAGCAAGAACCTTTGTTATGAAGACCAAACTGGTTTAACTGGACATCAGTCATAGACATACACAGACATAACAAGAACCTTTGTTATGAAGACCAAACTGGTTTAACTGGACATCAGTCATAGACATACACAGACATAACAAGAACCTTTGTTATGAAGACCAAACTGGTTTAACTGGACATCAGTCATATACATACACAGACATAACAAGAACCTTTGTTATGAAGACCAAACTGGTTTAACTGGACATCAGTCATATACATACACAGACATAACAAGAACCTTTGTTATGAAGACCAAACTGGTTTAACTGGACATCAGTCATATACATACACAGACATAACAAGAACCTTTGTTATGAAGACCAAACTGGTTTAACTGGACATCAGTCATAGACATACACAGACATAACAAGAACCTTTGTTATGAAGACCAAACTGGTTTAACTGGACATCAGTCATAGACATACACAGACATAACAAGAACCTTTGTTATGAAGACCAAACTGGTTTAACTGGACATCAGTCATATACATACACAGACATAACAAGAACCTTTGTTATGAAGACCAAACTGGTTTAACTGGACATCAGTCATAGACATACACAGACATAACAAGAACCTTTGTTATGAAGACCAAACTGGTTTAACTGGACATCAGTCATAGACATACACAGACATAACAAGAACCTTTGTTATGAAGACCAAATTGGTTTAACTGGACATCAGTCATATACATACACAGACATAGCAAGAACCTTTGTTATGAAGACCAAACTGGTTTAACTGGACATCAGTCATATACATACACAGACATAGCAAGAACCTTGGTTATGAGGACCAAACTGGTTTAACTGGACATCAGTCATATACATACACAGACATAGCAAGAACCTTGGTTATGAGGACCAAACTGGTTTAACTGGACATCAGTCATATACATACACAGACATAGCAAGAACCTTGGTTATGAAGACCAAACTGGTTTAACTGGTGGTGATGATGGCAGCAGGGTTCAGACTAAGTTTGTGACATTTGCCTCGTTTTTTTTTAAAGGTGACATATCATGCAAAATTGACTTTTTAATGGTTCTTTACCTGAAATATGTGTCCCTGGCATGTCTATAAACCCCCCCGAGAATGAAAAAAATCCATTCTGCCCCTGTTTTGATTTCTCCACCTTTCTGTAAATGTGTGTGAAACGAGCCGTTTCAGACTTCCGTGTTTTTGTTACGTAACAACAATATCCGGTCTGTCACGGAGTCAGAGCTCGGAGCTTGTTCAGCCCATAGACTGTATAAAATAATACTGAATCCCTCCTCTGTTTTTCATTACCTGCACAAATGTGTGCTAACAAGGAGCTTAGGAGGGAGGCATGTTAGTTGTAGGCTGTCTTAATAAACACAAAGGTCGGTTTTACTCCCCACGTCTGCAGATTTGAAGATCTAGTGGATGATTTTTATTTATCATGGATAAGTGCTAGCGCTAGTTAGCATAGCTACATAGCTACATGTCGTAGCTGTAGCTGTGTACCAAGACACACGTCGACATACTGACAAATAAAACAACAAGAAACACAGAATCTGTGACCAATCCTTCAGAAAGGTCCCGCTGCCTTTCTGGCAGAGGTCGGTTTTACTCCCCACGTCTGCAGATTTGAAGATCTAGTGGATGATTTTTATTTATCATGGATAAGTGCTAGCGCTAGTTAGCATAGCCACATAGCTACATGTTCATAGCTGTAGCTGTAGCTGTGTACCAAGACACACGTCTACATACTGACAAATAAAACAACAAGAAACACTAAATATGTGACCAATCCTTCATGAAAGGTCCTGCTGCCTTTCTGGCAGAGGTCGGTTTTACTCCCCACGTCTGCAGATTTGAAGATCTAGTGGATGATTTTTATTTGTCATGGATGAGTGCTAGCGCTAGTTAGCATAGCCACATAGCTACATGTTCGTAGCTGTGTACCAAGACACACGTCTACATACTGATAAATAAAACAACAAGAAACACTAAATCTATGACCAATCCTTCAGAAAGGTCCTGCTACAGGCGCCTCTCCGTCAGGATCAGATTCAGAGGGCTGAAGTAACGCGATCTCTGAGCAGCCGTGTATATTCAGCCAACATGTAAACATTACATCAACGTGCTGGAGAGCCGAGGCACATCCACTTCCGGAGGGGGCGTGGTCAGAGGGAAAACAGAGTGTTCTGATGAAGAATGAAGAAGAGGACTCTTCAGGCAGACCAAAATCTGATTTCAAAGTGTTTTTTTGAGCATAAACTTTAAAGACATGTTTTGGGGACCTCTTAGACCAATATATATTGATGAAAAAAGCGTGATATGTCCCCTTTAAAGGTGTGTGAACCACAGAGCTCAGAGAAGGAGGCGCTGAATGTGGACAGTTTCATGTTCAATTGACCGCAGCAGGCAGAGAAGATGTATAGATGTAGATGTGTTATGTCAAACCTAACACTACCTAACAGTATAGTACTAGCTAATACAAGCAACTGGAGCTCCCAAATTTCAATAAATGCACACATTTTTTTCTTCTGGATGCTTAGCCTTTTCTAGTTTTACCATGATCCCTCTCAATAGTTGCCTTAATACCTGATGATCAAGGTGAAGATGAAGTAGAAGACGCAGCATCCTTCCCAGTCATGTCATCCTCCTCCAAAACTGATGCATCGATGTCCACAGCCATTGTCTCTGGGAAACTTCAACCATATGGATGAAACTATTAGACAGCAGATTAACCCTTTTAGGAAGGCAACATTGCACAAAAAGGGCAGAGGGAAAGGTCCTACATCTTTCTCTATTAGATGCTAGAGGGTAGAATGTTCCTGCAATTATCCACCAATGGAAGCTCCCTGCCATCATGTGCTATCTGCTGGTCAAAATACTGCATTCGAGAATTCAATCTACTAGTAGAATTTTTTAAATGGATGACATTTCTAAAAATGGTAAATGCCTGTGTGTAAATGAATGTATGTAATTATTTATATAGGCCTACTAACCTTGTGGATCAATGTTGATTTCATCCAGATTCCTTCCTTTAAATTCAGCCAGTCGTCCTTGCTCCATGGCCATGAGGACTTTACTCACTTTGCCAAGCTGTAATGTGCCTTCGGGCAGCCTGTAATACTGGCGGTGTATTCTGATGTCATGCCCAAGGAAGTCAGCAAGGTCATCCATTTCATTGTCTTTGAGGTTGAGGACATTGGACATAGTAGCCATGTGCTTTCTGAGTTTGGTAGAGGACAACGCTTCTGGGTGACTCGCTCCACAGCTTTGAGCAATGTGACGGATAACATCTGATCCTCTGAAGTGACTGAGTGCCTGTGGTCTCCCAAACAGGAAGGGATTCTCATCAGGCACATCCCAGTTCTGGCGAGTCTTGACAAGCAAGTCCATGGACGCCATCATATCTGAAGTGAGAAGGATGGGGACCTTTCGTCTGCGTTTCCCCTTTATCTCTATACACTGGAAGTGCTTACAAAGCTTTTTCTCAAAGTCTGACAAAGCAAGCTCATCATCTGGATGAGTAGTGGAGGTATCTCTTAATATGAAAGCATTAAGGGGCATCTTTGATACTTCTCCTTCTCTTCTGTGATTAAAAAGTATCACCTCACAAAGTGTCATTTTTGCAAGTTCTGCCCAGTGCTTCTTATTTGGTTCTTGTTGGAGTTTTGTTTGGCAATCCTTCCTTTGTACCTCGAGACGCTTGTGCATTTTTTTAACATCTTCAGCAAAAGGAAGTAGTTGTGGAGCATTCCATTTAGCCTCACTGAGGTTCCTGAGAGCCTGTGAAGACACACATTCATTCCATCTTGTGTCACTGATTAGTTTAAAGGGGCTATGAGGACTTTCCGTCCGGCGTTGTTTGCAGTGACACCTTTCGGCGGAATCGGTAGTGTTTTTCAGGCATGAAGACTCCATTTCCCATGAGCACCCTCGCCCACTGTCGTGAAGATGCGACTCTTACCAAGACGCGCATTTGTTTTGGAAGCAATTGTATGAAGCACGGATCTCCGTTTTACACTTTTGTTCTTCATCAAACACAACTATTCTCAGGATGCAAAGCGACGAGGTAATGTATTTGTATTTACGGCTACTGTTTATAACGTACGAAAAAATAAACTTTGTAAACTAACTTTGTACTGTCGTTTAGTTTACAATAGGTGATCATACTATCTGTTTAGAGTTTCTCCCAACAGCCCCGGTGCTCCAGTAAGCGTCCGAATAATGTAAATGTGCACACATATAATGCTATAGTCCTCAATGAGTGGCGAAGCATTCACAAGCAGACATAATACCTATATACCGTTCATTGCCATCTTACTCTTACCTTGAAAAGCCCTGGTTGTGGAGTGTATGTCTAAAACAATGCTTGACAGCATCATACCATGTTAGCACTACATCGTTATTATACCTTAGTAGTATGGATGACATCTATAGTAGCAGCAGACCTTTTTTATCAGTACTATATTCATAGTATTACATTTGTGTTATTCATAGTATAGCTAGATGTTTGAAATAATAGCCATTTTTAAACCTGTGTGACATACCTGGAGTAATCTGCATTATATGTTCTGGTTCAATTTTAGAGCCATAGGCAAAGGGTTCCCTTATTGTTTATTAATATTATTTAATTCAACTTCTAATGTAAATGATCTAACATTTATCTGCATTCATTCACAGACTATCTCACTGGAAGACCTCAGCTTTGAGCCAGAGGGGACAACACACTCCTCCAGCTCATCTGAACCTGGGCCTTCAGGAGTGGGCAGAGGACGGGGGAGGGGGAGAGCTAGAGGTAGGGGGAGAGGTGTCGGTGTCCAAGGTGGCAGAGGGAGGACAACTGACATTAGCCTGGAAGACCGTCAGAGAATGACACATCTTCAGGAGGCCAGAACCTCTGCAATGAAGGCAATTTTTAACTTTCTTCCTATATTTCTGAACATACAGAAAAATAATTGCTTTTTGCAAACAAGAACAATTTTCTTAAATGAATTATTTTCATTTTCAGGATAAAGTGGCATCCTTGACATCCAACCAAAAGGACCAGCTGCTGGAGAAGGTCATGTTGAGGCTTCCGGGGCTTATGTTTGACCTGTTGGATTTGTTTGAGCCTGATCCAAACCCTGAGACCAACAGCGGAGCACAGCCACACTGGTGTCTTTGCAGTTATTGCAGAGAAATGCCCTCAGACTTGGAGCGGAAATGCTGCAGACAGAGGCCAGAGAACTGCATCAGCAGGTCTGCCTACATGGACCTGTATGTCCTTGATGAAGGAGTTCTGCGCTTGGCCCGCACAGCTTGGAATGACATCTTTGCTGTCGATGAAGCCCAGGAGCCAGGCGTGGAACAAAGGCAGTACAGGCACACAGCATACAGACAGTATGTGTTGTGGCAGCATGGACGTTTAGGGGAGGGCAACAGAGTGGTTATTCCTAGCTGCATTGTGTGGAAAATTAGGGATACTTTTCCAGACGCTCAGGGACACTACACTGGGTTTATACCTCGTAGGCTAAATTAAAGTAAACAATAAAGGGTACAACAACTATCTCTGATCTGCTGCTACATGTCAATAAAACTGCACATTGACTTTCTTTTTTTTATATAGCAATAATTGTATAGTCACATTGACAAAACAAATTGCTATAGAAATATTTATTTTGTATTTATGAGTGAATGAAAATAAAGTTTTCTTGTCTTTAACAGTCTTTTGTTTAATTTTCAATACACAATATTTACAGTTGACATTTATACACCATGTTCCAGATATGTATACAATATGAACATCAGACTTTTTCCCTATGAATCACACAGGCAGGTTCTGTAAGAGTGAAAGAGAAGATATATAGTGATGGTTAGCAGACAAAGAAAAAGATGCTGACTGATTAAATGTGTCATAACTGATTCTAAAAGTAGGATTGTGCTGTGTGTGATGAACACTAGTTATTATTATTGTGTGGTCAGTTATACTGCTTTATCAATAACCAAACTATGATACACAGATATGAGATATGTCATACCTAGTGTCTGTCATGTAAATGATCAAAGAAAAATATGCATATGTGTACAAACGTCTCCTTGTGTGATGCGAGCTTGTAGTAGTTCTGCTGTAGGTGGTGGAGGAATCCCAGCAACATGTCCAAGTCTCCTTGGGTCATCAGGTCTCATTGGTCTTGTTTTTGGAAGTCCCTTTCCAGAGTTTAAACGTCTCCCAAGGATTTCTTTCTGAAGTTGAGGGATGTAGCTGTAGTCTTTTTGGACCTTCAGTGTGTGGACGCTCCATGTTTTGGTGGTCTTGTTGTAGCACCTTTTGTTCCTGTCACAATACAGAAATTATAATTCAACATTAGTGTTGAAGAAGACTTCTTTTTCCTCCTATGTTTTAAAATTCCACACAAGTACATAGATAATATTTCAGTAATATTGTGAGGTTATGAATGCACATAATACGGAAACTATATGTATTAATGCCATCACTCACATTTTATTGCCATCAGCGTCCTGAGCTGCAGGCCTGTTGTTGTGGTAGTTGTAGTCAGTTGCTGCTAGAAGGGTGCGTACTGGTGAGCTGAATGAAAAGCGCTTTCCTGCATACATAAGGATGTGATTCTGGAAGGATTCCAGGTCTGATGTTGTGCTGTAAAAGAAGAGACAGTTCATCACTCAATGATTTTGTGTTGAATTACAGTTTTATTACTGAAAGTTGGTAAACTTCTTCACATCCTTCAGCCAGCGTTTATCAGGGACGATGGTCACAAGAGCCTGATGTAAGGGAGAGCCTGTGTGAAACATAACGGAGAACATTGAAGGAGGAAATCATCAGCTCAGTATTTGAGACTTCAGTGTACAGATTGAGAACATGATAATATAGTCTGACAACTTACCTTGCACCATCCATGGCTTATCTCTGGTGTTCTCATCAAGTGGCCCGTGGTCACAGCTCCCAAAAGACCAGCTGTTCTTGTCTCTTACATGGTGGAGGACTCCATGCCACATTATCTGAGGAGACGTCACAGGGAAACATTAACAAGAGGAACATTGATTCATTGAAAAAAAAAATCTGCTGAATCACTACAGCTGCTTATGTAGTGTACTGTGTCACTAAATCTTACTTTGAATTTCTCCTCTGTTACTGCATGTTTACAGCAGTACCAGAAGTGATTGACAATATGTCTCATCCACTGATGGATCCCTGACTGTAGTTTGACAGAGCCAGCCTAGTAAGACAGACATTGAGAGAATTTTATTTTTAGAAACAAGAGTGTTAGTAAACTGTAATTGTTGATTGTTGTTTGTGTAGTGAGCAATTTGAAAATCTAAAGCCTTACAGCATGCAATTTTTTGGCCAGGTTCTTTGCTGCTTGCCAGATGTCCAGAGAGTGTGTCAGACCCCAGTCTTTGTATTTTCCTCATGTTGGATCTGTAAAAGATTTACAGTTGAGTACACAGATTCAAAATTCCTAACATTGGTCACATCAGTTTTTTAGGTGAGGACATGTATTAACCTAGTAAGGCTGAGATCTGTCTGTGAACATCTGTTACCACTTCTTTAACAGGGATTTCCAGCAGCAGAGCATCCAGTGTTCTGATGAAGCCTTCCTTCTCCATCACCACGGAGTTTCGATTTGTCTCCCTTTTGTCTATGTTTTCAATGTGGATGATGTCTCTGGACTCGAGTTCTATTGTAGTGTATGTGCAATATTGCGCACAGTGCCCTTCACAAAAAAAGTAACACAATACATTTATGTCATTTTGCCTGAATGAACATTTGACTAAAAGGCTATGGATTACTGTGTATACATACCTGGTGAATCCATCCTGCCATCACCTGGGCACAATGGAAAATGTTTGAAAATCGGTTATTTCATATACTGTAGAAGCAAAGAGAACTGCCATAGCTTTACTCAAATATAAACTTATAGGTGTTGATAGTATAGAGACAACCACAATCATTTAAAAAATAATATTTACATTCTGAAAAAACTCACCGAGTACAGTCACACTGTCCTTGTCCTTTAGCAGTTTCCCCTTCCAGAAGTTCTTTATGGAGTCCACACAGTATGTGTCCTGGATTGAGTGGAATGTTGTATTGACCACCATTCCAATATTCATGTATTTGAATAGTAGGGCGATCTATGTGTAATTGTTTCCAGAGAGAAAGATGTTTGTAGACAACATGAAGTCTCCGGACTGCATCCCAAATTTGAGCAGAGGCTGGGAGTTCCATTTCCAGAGACTGTGACCATTTGAGCAAAACTGTTGATTAGAAAACCAAAGACTATTAGTATTACATATGTTCATACACTGTAAACCCTAATAAGTTCACAGAACTCAAAAATTATTTTGTAACAGATTACACAAAAATATTTTAGTGATGTTTTTAAATGTTTTGAGTTTACATAAAATAAAAATTACATTTGGAGTTGCCTTAAATTATCTCAATGTTATCTTATAAATATTAATATTCCTCAACTTATAATTAGGGAGTAATTCACTCAAAATTTCCAATATATTTCGACTCATATAATGTGGGAAATACACTTAAAATTTTCAATATTTTTCAACTCATAATGAGGGGAAATACACTCAAAATTTTCAATATTCTTCAACTCATAATCGTGTACTCAAAATTAATTATAAACTTAAATACTGATGTCTGCATACTACACAATTATAATCAGCTAATAATGTTAGAAAACATGAAAGTGACCACAGTGACAATTTAACAACTTTTTTATTCAACACAATGTGCTTTTTAAAATGCACGAATCAAAGGAGCTCAGTCAAAACAAAGTGCTTATCATAAATTAAAAAAAAAGGAAAAGGAAATGACTCTAGCCAAACAAAATGTGTTTTAAAGTACAGTAAGTGTTAATAGTTCCATACTCTGATAGTGGTCATTGCTACAAAGGGTAGATTCAATATTTCAGGTCTCCATCTCATATTATCAAGTAAAGATTATGATAAAAACTCACTAAGGATTCATGATAAAATTCAATAAAATTTTAAGTATAATCCACCCTCAACAGCAATGACAACTATTAGAATGTGGAGAAATGTAACACTGTAAAAACATTTTGGCACCTACTGTACCTTGAAGGCTGCAACTCACTTTTTCAAACTAAAACAAATCAAAAAAGTACTTGTTTCTACTGTGCTGTACTTCAACTGGCAACATCAAAGTAGTGCATCAAGGTAGGCATTTGGCAACAGAACATTGAACATGTGACGTGCATGAATTTAACAGACGCTATTCAGTGCATAAACTTGTGCTAGGCAATATATCAATGTTGTGATATTTATGTATTAGCAATCAATGGGTTACATCTGAGGTAGAAGAGGCAAACTGTGCCACATCTTAAATCTGAGGTTGAAGAGGCAAATTGTTAAATATGTCAAGAGTGGGGGGGGAGAAACCCTTCCTCAACACTCAGTTTAACAAATAGTCTGCAACTCACTTTTTAAAAAAAAATAAAACATTCAAATAAAGTGCTGCTTTGTACTGTGCCGTACTTCAACTGGCAATAGCAGGTAGTGCATCAAAAAGGCATTAGGCAACAGAACATAACACATGTACAGTGCATGAATTGAACAGTAGGCACATCTTCAATCTGAGGTAGAAGAGGCAAATGATAGCATTTTGTAAAGGAGGGGAAAAAACAAAAAACTTCCTCTATACTCGGCTCAACAAATAGTCCATTCTGAGTGATTCACACATTGAACAGATCAGTCTTCAGCGTCAGTAGACGCCCTTTCAGTGGTTTGTTGTCCTCAAGACACATCACAACTTTCTGGATAAATGTGAATGTAAGCTCAAGGTTCTTTGGGTACTGTAGGTCTAGTGCATAGACGTACCCAAATAGCAGGAGAAAGGAGTCAGCCAGATTTGTGGGACCACTCACAAGTATTTCATCCTCCACGACGATAGAGATGCTCTCAGGGCTGAAGAGGGCCGCATCAGCAGTGTCATCTGTGACGACTGTCAGGAGAGCCACCGGAGTCTCAGTGAGGTCTGGACCATCTGCTGACTCCAAAACACAAATAATACAAGAATGAGTTCAGCCTCTCAATGATACAAATCATGCTAATAAAATAAAACAACATTCAAACACTTCCTTAAAGGCTACTGTAAAAGAAAGTGACGTTAAATTCATAATGAAAAGACGACCGCATTTAAAACTCTGTCAGTGATTTTTATTACAGCCTCAGCCATGCAGGAGTCCAATTCTTTCCCTGAAATTATTTTCCAGGACTTTTCAGTCACTACAGAGACAAGTTCCTACATTGTACGCTAATACATTCCCCAGTCCCCCTTATTCTTTAAAGGTGTTGTTTTTCTACAGCTATGACTTGCATTTACCCAGATCCTTTTCTCTGCTTTATCAGTTTTTTTTCTTTTTAATATATATACATCTTTTTTAATCATTTTGTTCATATTTTATTTTTTATTCATATTTTATACACTGCATCCATCTTTTATTCTTCTGCTATACTTTTTGAATTTCTCTATTCCCCTCTCATCACTTTTCTTATATTTTATTCTCTGCATCCATCTGTTAATCTTTTTTATACCTTTTTTTTAAACATTTTACATTTTTAATCTTTATTATAATCTTTTTATTAATTATCCTCTTAATTATTTTTTTTATCCTCTGTATACTTTTTAAAAATCTTTTTATTAATTTTTTCCCATTTTATCCCATTTTCAATCTTTTTTTGTATTATTTGTATCCCTTTATTATCCTCTATTTTTTCTTTATCCTCTTTTACCCTTTGTTTCCTTTTTTAATCATTTTTATCCTTTTATTATCCTTTTTATCGTCTTTAATCATTTTTTATCCTTTGTATCGTCTTTAATCATTTTTTATCCTTTGGAAAATTTTGTTTAACCTTTTTTAATCATTTTTTAAAATGATAAAGGGATAGGAAAAAAATATTAAAGGATGATAATTTTCCAGGATAACTTACTTTGACCTTTTTTCTCATTTTCCATATGTTTCCCATGACTGGGAAATTGGTCAGTCACTTTCCAGGACTTACCTAACTCAGATCAGCTGTTCTGGAACTGAAAACAGTTTCACTTCAAAGGGTCAGTCAACTCAGAGTCCAGTGTTAGGCTAAGGGTTTGCTGAACCTCCTTTCTGGAATACCCCCCTGGAATTGATAACTCACAGTTTCCCTAATCTCAGGGTTCACTCTGAGTTTTCACATAACCCTGGTTCTCCTAGAGTTCTTTGAGTGATGTCATATGTTTAAGCTGACTGAATGGCTAGGCACAGGGATTGATAGTGAGGCCAGTACACTTACATTACAGGTCCTGAAGAACTTGGAGGCATCTTCACGCAGGTACACAGGAAGTGCATAAAGGACGAGGGCCCGTCTCATATTTACATCAGGTTGTTCCTAGATAGACAAAAAATATCCATTACAATAGTTATGACACAAAGGCAAACACTTTAAAAAAAAATCAAAGTGTTAAATAGCTCCATATTCTGATGGTGGTCATTGCTATAGATGGTAGATTCAGTATTTTGGGTCACCATTCCCTCAGTAAAAATTGTTTTTATATTATTATTTGTTATTTGGACTTCTTCCAATTAAAGCTAATAAAGTATCTTTTTAAGGTAACTCTTTCTGATGGAATACATCTTGTCAAGATGGTATCTTTGATGAGATGACAATGTTGTGTTTATGGCATAATCACTTAATGTCAGGGCACGGTCAAGGCAAATCACACTATGGCTTCTTACAACTGCCTTCAAACAATCTGTTAATAATCTGTTTCTGAATCATGCAAAGTAAAAAATTCACCTGAAGGTCAGAAATCCTCATAAGCTTGGCTAGCTGCTCCGCTATCTTGCCAGTCTTTGTGGCCTTGTCTCTGAACAAAGTGATGAGTTTAGGCGTGTGTCTGTCCAGCTCCTTGTAGAATTGATTGCGCAGGTTAACGTTGTTGATTCGGTGGAACTCTGCAAACACCTGTACATGAACAGAATTACACAAAAAGGTACAATGATGAATTAGGAAAAGAGTTGTTAATGTATTTAAAGAAGTTTTCAGTTGGCAGGTAGCAATACCAAGGGCAATTCTTTGGAAAAATCAATCTGGTCAGTGGGCATGCGAAAGAGTCACGTTGATTCGATTGCTCTCAACAGGGAGGACACTTAAATAATAAAAAAAAGTGTTGAAAGGATTTCGAGACGATCTCACAACCACACACTTGAGCCTACGAAGAAACACAAACACGGGCCTGGTTAGCCTCATAACACACACAGATTATGTTGTTTAGCATTGTTCGTTTCAAGCTAGCACACACGCACGCACTCACACACATACACACACGCACACAACTGGACAAGGTAAAATACCGAGTGTGTAACGCGGACACTTATTGAAATAAGTAGGCTAAACATAGTACGCTCCATCCGTCGTCAGTCCCACAGGTTTATCCTAAGGCAGCCTCGTTTCATTTACACATCTGGATACCTCTTCATAGAGATCTTTCCCCGTATTTGTGCCATGCATTGATCTAAATCCCAAAAGTTCCTCTGTTAGGCACAGGCATGTTCCTCTGTTAGATAATTATGCCACGGGCCGGACTTGGCCCGCGGGCCTTGAATTTGACACATATGCTCTAGATTGACTCAGCTCGTGATAACCAGCTTCATGTGACAGTTTAGTGCGGTCTCCTTTGTAAGGTTCAGTGAAGCCAGATCAGGAAAATCTGCCTGGGATATGTTGAATTTGCCTCGTAGTATGTGCCTCAGGAATAAAGCAAAAACAGTAATAATTTGGTCATCTTTCAGAGCCAAACTTTGCCAAACTCAATTTAGGAGCAGAGTGTAAGGATATCGTTGCATACTGGAGTGTGTGTTAAAACATTTCTGTTGTCTCAGATAAACAGCTCGATTGCGCACAGAGCGCATGTTGGAGAAGATACGATATTACCACACCCAGGGACACTTGTGTACTAGAGAAACAAACATGTTAAGACAAAATATACATTTCAAACGCTACAAAGCAAAGCCAAATATGGCTGAAATAATGTTTTATTTTCATTTATTTATTATTAGTTGAAGTAATGTCTGCAGATTTTTTTTTAATTTTTGGAACAACGTCATCACGTGTACGTGCAAACGCTTGTGGGTAAATGTATTCTGCGCGGTCATCACGTTCACCATGTTGAGAGAACGTGAAGGAGTGGTGAGGAGCATAACGATGTTACAAATGTGACTTAAGTTTATGATGTTAATGATGTCTAATATTCTAAATAAATCAACGCTGCGTCGAAGTCTTCATCGACGTCTTTATGTAAAATGGACTGCATGTTATATTTAAGAAGGACTATTAACAAGCTAGCATCATGCTTTATTCCCACTCAAGTCATTTTGTATCGTGGAACAATTTGAATTGATAAGTAAAGATAAGTGTGTCCTCTAGGCATTAAGTGTTTTTTCTTTTTGAAGCTTAATAAAGAATTTGTACCGTTTGGCTTGAATTCACCAGATGCCACGTGGGACTTTGAAACGATAGCAAAGCCGAAAATACACGTTACTTTAAAAGTGCATTTCAAAATGTCTACTAAACATGTCATGATGTTAAATTACATAATGGATTTTTTTTTTAAGAAGAAAGAGATTAAGAAAGTAAGAAGATGGGAAATACAGGAATTGTATTTGTATTTTAGAGGCATTAAGTCAAGTAATAGTTAAAGTTTTATTTTTTGTTACTTTTACATGTGTGGTGTGCAGTATTTAAAACACCAAAGGCAATGTTCTGTGTAGCAGTTGATTGTGTATTCTGATTTGTAGTTTCATTTATTTTTCAGAAAATGGAACAATCACCTGAGAAAATTCCAAAAAGTTCTGACCCTGAGGAGGCAGAGCTGAGGAGAAACTGCCAGTTATTCTGTGTAAGACTGGTGGTGAAAGGATTGACATGTATAGATTGAAATGTGAAAAAATTGTTGAGAGGGATCATTTTTAATCTATTTGTATTTTGAATCATTTATACATTTTATTATTGAAGATACATCTTAAACGTTACAGCTGTTACAACATAAGTAGGTATTAAATGTATAATGGGTATTTGATTTAAGTACTTTTCTGTGATTGATTTTTTTTTTAAAGTATTCACTGATGTATTATTTTGTTGTTATTTCAGTACCAGTGCTTGGATGAGGCCATTCCAAGGCCTGTTTTATATGAGAAGGCCTTGGAATGGTCTCAGCAGGCAGTCGTGGACCTGCTGGGAGCCCGCAGGCAGAGGAGGGCAGCAGAGGCCAAAATCATTGAGAGGGATCTCCTCATCTCAAAACTGAAGAGGGACCTGGCCTCCTCTCAGGAACAGATAGAGAGCCTGACGGCCAATTTGTCAATGATGGGAGATGGTGAGTAATTGTTTGAGCTTATTTTCTTGGGTCATGAGAATAAGGATGTGATATAACAATAATAATGAAGAGGTCATCACATAGTCTTTTTCTTGAAACATGATAAATAAAAAGTGAGTACAAGTAGTGCTTTGGAATAACATGTCAGGTGTTTTTCTTTTTAAATCAGTATACATTTTGAGCATTACAGTGATGTATTTGATCCAGTAGTTGAAGTAAGTGTTCACATACAGTGGCTATCATTTTTTCACTGTGGTTGCTGGTTTGAGTTTTGGCCATGACCATTTGTTACATGTTTTCCCCTGCTTTGTAATATCTTGAATGTCTTGCAAATGTAAACTTTTATCAACATTTTTAGATAAATGGTTTTCATATTAACATGTCAATATTAACAGTTCATTTTAAATTATTGTGACATTCTGGGTATTGGTCCTCCTTCAAAGAAAAAAATGATGAATGTGTTTTAAAATATTGTTTAAAGTTGTCCATTTAGAGAGTGTATTGATTTATTTTTGAATAGTGTATTGACAGTTGCAAATCTGCTTTTAGTAGGGCATCACTTTAGAGTCCCCTGGTATTAGTAAAAGATATTAAACTGAATTAGAGTAAAGTAAGTGTTTACAAATTCAAAATCTTGATATTGAAATGGATATAATGATAACAAGAAAAGAGTTAAGTATAAATTTGAATAAGTTTATGTTTTTCTTTTTGATAGGAGTATCGTGATTTTCTTGCTGTATTAGGTCCTAGTGTGTGATAGATTGATTATGAATGAATGTGCATTGAAAATATTTATGTTTTTGTGTTTTCAGACTTTGACCTAGAGTCAGAACCGGTGGAGCAGGTGGAGCAGGTGGAGCAGGTGGAGCAGGCAGAGGAAATTATGGAGGCAGAGTGATTGTTTTATTTTTTTTTTTTTCAAGGGATTGTTGTTTTTGTTAATCGACTGTTTTGTTTGTTTTTTGTTAAAAGGTTTTTTTTTGTTTGTCTATTTCAATTATTATGTTAAATTTACAATAAAAAAGTGTTAATTCTATGTTGGTTGTATGTCCTTTTTTATTTTAAAGGAATTGTAATGTACATTATTCAAATTGAAGGGTGAGAGTAGGTCATATTTGACAACATTTAAGGTAGAAAATATTGGAGTGTTGAGCATAGAAGTAAATCACTTACATCAGATTTTACATTTTTTAAGCCTTTGAATAATGAAATTATGTTTCAGAATTTTTTTATGCATTGAAATTATGTATCAGAATTTTTGAGAGGGGCCCAGCAGTAGATCTCCACTCTCAGCCTGTTAATGGCTCCTCCAACTTTAAGCTGAAGCTACCCTCCATCGTAGGACGGAAGTGATGTACATCTAATCCTCCTTTGCGGTGCCATCCGTCTGACAGGCTCCTCCACCTACAGTTCCTCCTCTATCCTCGGACAGAAACCATTGGTTTTTTAATTCTCATTTGAACAGGGTACAGCACTATTTGAATGATAAGGGAATGCATAGAACATTCACAATAACTGCACATGATAAAATATGCCTTCCTGTCATAAAACAACGTCTTGACTGTTTAGATATAGCATAAGATAAATTAGCTTTGAACTTTATTAAGCTTCATGTTAATCACCATCATATAAAAAATAACTGATGTATTTTGATCGAGCAGAGAGACACCCTTCAACGACAGGTCACAGTCTGAGAGCTATACACCATAAAGTAAGACGTGACTTCCTGTGGCCAGTAGGGGGCGCTATAACATATAGGTGAATATTTGCATATAGAGATGTTCAGGCTGGGGTACTTGTGCAAAAAAACCTCACTCTGCCACACCCACAGCCATTGACTTAGGAAGATTTCTTTGACAAATGTTCATCTCCAATGAGACTACTTTATGCTGAGCGATGAAGGAGTTGATTGGAGAAAAACTCTAGGACATGTAATTTTCTGACACTATTCATATGAGCAAATGTTTATAGAGATGAGTTAATGCAGGAACTGGGATAGACATGTTTAATTTCTGTTTTGTATTATTATTATTATTATTATTATTATTATTATTATTATTTATATATTTTTAATAGTTATTATTTTTTATAGTGGCATAATGCATATATCATTGTACATTAATGAAACCACAGCGTACACAATACTGTATTTCATGCCCTAATTTCATATTATATGATAATACTAATCACACTTTTGTCATTTTGTCAATAAGTCCAATTCTTTTCAGAAATAAAAGGTATTATTTTATTTCGGGTGTTTTATTTTGACATTTTCCTCTTCAAGTTTCGAGTTTCCTGTTTCTGTTTCCTCTCAGGAGCTTCACCAAATGAATGTCTGTGTAACAGACTTCAGGTGAGGGAGCCTATCAGCTTGCTCGTTTTATTTTGCTGCGTGAGCAGCGCCGGTATATAAAACAGCGTCACGTCTCTGACCGCTCATCCTTTACAGGACCTACAGCTGCGTGTTTCAGAGCGAGCCTGATGGTGCGTTCACACCAAACGTGATTTTGTCGCGTTGCGCGAGCAACTCCCATGGAAAGTCAATGTGTAGACGCGAATTCGCGCCGGGCGACGCGTTTGAAGCGATACGCGACTACGACTAGATTGATGCGAATTTAAGTGAGTGCGAGGATTTTATTAAGTAAATCTTAAGAGTTATTTCTATCAGTGTAGGCTGCCTCCCCTCTGCTGCCTCCCCTCACTTCCCACTCCCCTTTTAAATTCTCAATACATTTACATTTTCTTTTGACTGTTTTTGTCTCACTTCAGTTATTGAACCTGTGTTGCCTTTTATTTTTATTTTTTAAAGTGTTTGTTTATTTCCTGGGGTGAAATTCCCCAGGTGGCGTTGACGGATCAGTTACATTTTTCTTTCTCTCTTTTATGTCAAACTCTTAGTGCTGCCCCCCCTCCACCTTGCCACACCATTATTTAAGAATTTACAGTGGAATGCAACGCAGATTTAACTTTTACTTCAGTATTACCATTTTGAAATACTTCCAGTATTTTTCCGGAGATGAATGGCAGGCAGTATGTCGACAATATCTTCCTTTGTAACATATTTCAGGTCTTCTATGGATTCCAATCCACAGCTTTTTATCTTGTATATTAATTCCTGTTGGATGTCTTTAGAAATGGTTGGCAAAGCTCTGAGGATGATAATCCTCAGCTCTTCATCCACTGCACTGATTGCACTACAGTGAGGGGGAAGAATGGTGAAGAACTATTAGTGCCATGTCACAAATTGTGTACTCGGGGAGAGGGTAATAATCTAGTAGGTCCCCCTGATTACCACAGTAGTAACAGCTCCTGATTGGTGTGAGGGAATAAACACCTACATCATGCAGACACAAAGCCATATGCTTTTCTGTGATGAAATATACTGCTGAATTATTGTGGATCAGTATAGTGATAATCTTGCCAACCTCAAGTCCATCCTCACCCTTGCCAATAACATGTTTTTTTTTGTATTTTGTTCCTTTTACAGCTGCTTCATGAGCAATCAGAATATTTGTGGATTGAAAATAATAACTTCTGACCGAATCCTTGATGCCATCATTGTAGTCCTCTTTAAAAACTCAGTTGTTTTTTCTACAACGATTGTAGGTGGGAAAAGATTGCCAGTACCAAGATATGTTTGCAGAAGCTGATACTTGAGTACACATTTCTGAAGTTATGCAGTTTTATTGCACATTGTTTGAAGCATGTGTGCTTACTTTCAAACCTCAAAGTCCACAAACCAACAAGTGGCCCAAACTGAATGATGTGCTCAGGATAATGGCTCAAATGATGGATAATGGATAAAATGATGCTTTGGTTTTAGTTGATCATGGCGAAAGGCTTGTTTGCGGGAATGCAAATTTTCATCGATAAGGACTCTTAGATACCCTATCTGGCCAGTGGAAATGGCAGGTTCGCAAATAAACGCCACAATTTCTCTTAGCTGTAAAACTAGTTGCCATATCTCATTTTCAGAGAGAGGTAACCTTCTCTCCAATCAATACAGGCAATAGTCTCAGGAACCACCAGTTCTGTACAGCATGGCCACTCAGTCTATCTCTTCCTGGGGTTACCTCACAGGGTTTGTGTTCTGTATTGTTACCTAGATATTTGAACTGATTGATTCTGTGATTCAGTTCAAGGTAAGTAAACTGTTTGTCAACAGTGAAAGACGGTGGACATACATAGCAAGATCCAAGGCAACAACACCTTCAAACAAATCCTGCCCAAGACAAGGAGGAAGCCCAGGCTGGCATACATGAAAGCAAGACAGGTTGTTGAACAATGAGTCCAATTTGATACCTCCACTATGAACTGTATCTTCACCAAGGTTCTGAACATGCTCTTTGTATGACTCTGGTGTGCGAGTGTTGCCTCTGGAGAGAGGATCTGCCTGAAAAGCATCTCTTTCAATTTCACAGTAGCGACAGAAGTACTTCCCACTGAAATTTTCCAGAAAGCCTCCAATGTTGTGCGAGCCCAGGTCGTCTCCAGCAATGCCTTGCAAAATCCCTTTGCATTTCTGTCCATTAGGTAAGGCAACCCCATTGGTATCAAGGTCTTTAAGGTCTTTTCAGTCAGAAAGATGTTTTAAATCTTTGAAACCCGTCCTCCACCCGTACAGCACAGCCTCCTTGTTCATGCTAACTGTTAGACAACTTTCTTCATAAAGCGCTCCGCATTAATCCGTGGCTGGTTTCACAGTTTGAGTGATAAAATACTCACTGGGCACTAAAGCGCTTTAATTCCAGCGTCTCTTGGAAACGCAGAAATTCAAACTTTTGCTCCAGTCATAATTAACTTCATTTTCAAAAGTTATCTTGCGTTACAAAGGCGCCCTGCTTCTTGCTGACCATTTCATTGACCATTACAGACAGACAGCCAATCGGCGCCAGTTTTTTTCAGGATTGGGGTAATGGCAGCGGTTTTGAAGGATGTAGGGACAGCTCCAGTGGTGAGAGAGGAGTGGATGATGGCAGAGATGAGGGGGACCAGGGAGGGGATGGAGCTTTAACAAGTTGTGTGGGGAGGGGGTCCAGTTGACAGGTGGATGGCTTGGATTTCTGGACGAGTTCTGTGATTTCAGAGAGAGTGGGGAGCTGGAAGGAGGAGAATGAGTGTGTGGATGCGTGAAAGTCGGCTGAGATGCTGAGGTGGGGGTGAAAGCCAAGGTGCTGGTGGAGATTCTTGATTTTTGAGTTGAAGAAGGACATAATGGAGTTGCAGAAGGAGGTTGTGTACAAGTGAGCGGGGAGAGAGTCCTTGGGTTGGGTGATATTGTTAAGCAGAGAGAATAGTGACTTGGTGTTTCCATTATTTGCGGTGATTAAACTGGAGTAGTGGTGGGTTTTGGTGCTGGCGATGGAGTCCTTGTAACATTATATGTGGTTATTGTACAACCGAATCCAGGTCCTGTTTTGAATATTATTGATACACCCAATGATTTTAGGGGTAGATCTGGTCTTGGTATCATTCATTTAAATGTTCGAAGCCTGCTCCCAAAATTAGATTTAGTTAAAATCTGGATTCAGGCAACTGACACTGATATTCTGTTTCTGTCTGAAACATGGCTTAAGAAGGCTGTTTCAGATAGAGGTATCTCCATTAAAGGATACAACGTCTTTCGTTGTGATCGTCCTAAGAAAGGTGGAGGCATCGCTATCTATATTAAAAACAAGTATCACGCCTCCATGTTATCCTCTGTGTCTCTCAGCAGGCAGTTCGAACTTCTTGCCCTGAAGCTTGAATTCTGTCAGGGCCAGTCTCTTACAGTCGTAGGATGCTACAGACCACCCTCAGCCTGCAATGAGGCATTTGCCTCCCTCTCCAAGTGTATCGATGGGTTAAATTCAAGTGAGCTACTCCTGGTTGGGGACCTGAATTGTGACTGGTTGACCCCATCATCAGACAGCCTCAAAATTGTCTGTGATTCGCTTAACCTAACACAATTAATTAATAGTCCGACTCGGCCAAACACTAAACAACCCACAAGATCCTCCCTTCTTGACCTAATATTAACAAATGCCCCCATAAGTACACTGATATTGGCGTTTTTGCAAATGACTTGAGCGATCATTGTGCTATTGCAGCTATTAGAGGCACCAAACTCCCAAAGAGTAAGCCTCGACTGCTGGTCAAACGAGATTTTAAACATTTCCATGAGCAGGCTTTCCTGCATGATGTAGCTCGTTTTGATTGGACCAGAGTTTCTCTCTTTCATGATGTAGAGATGGCCTGGAACTATTTTTATGATGGATTGTTGGGCTTAATTGATAAACATGCTCCTTTTCGTAGATTCAGGGTGAAAGGAAGAAACAATCCTTGGTTTACCCCTGTGATCGGCAATCTTCTTAAAGAAAGGGATGACGCTTGGTCCAGGGCAAGAAAGTCTAAAACAGAGGGAGACAATCTCTCCTTTCGACAGTTGTGAAACAAATGTACTTCCCTATTTAAGAGAGCCAAATCAGATTATTATCTGTCTGAAACTACTAAAAATCTAAACGACCCAAAGAAGTTTTGGAAAGTTGTAAAGTCCTCTTCTGGTCATGTGTCCACCAGTGATCTTCCAGACTCCTTAGTTAAAGACTCTTGTACCCTGACTGATAAAACAGCCATGCTAAATTATTTCAATGAACACTTTACTACGGCAGGCTTCCTATTTGATTCTTTGCACCCTGATATGACTAATAGTCAAACAGTCATTCAGGCATCTCCGGATATCAGTAGACCCAGTCATAGTCTTTTTCATTTTATGCCGGTGTCTTCCATCGAGGTCCAAAGAGCATTAAAGAAGTTGGACTCTAAGAAAGCAGCTGGTCCTGATAAACTCTGTCCGTTCTTTATCAAACTAGCTGCTGATTTTATTGCTGAGCCACTGTCGCAAATTTTCAATTTGAGTCTTGTTAGTAATGAGATCCCTAAAGTCTGGAAAGCTGCGTTTGTCGTTCCCCTGTTAAAGGGAGACGACCCCTCAGATGTAAATAACTACATGCTGATCTCTAAACTGTGTGTCCTGGCAAAGGTGTTTGAAAGGATAATCAGCGACCAGTTAAAGAACTTTCTAGACCTAAATAATATTTTATCCAAATATCAATCTGGTTTTAGAAAACAACACAGCACTATTACAGCGGCACTTAAGGTTTTAAACGATGTAACTGAGGCTCTTGACAGTAAAAAACACTGTATAGCTCTGTTTATTGATTTGTCAAAGACATTTGACACAGTGGACCATGGGTTACTGATTAATGCCCTCCAACGCATTGGCATATCAAATTGTGCAGCATCCTGGTTTGCCAATTACCTGTCAAACAGAACACAGTGTGTACAGGTGGCTGGAGCCAGCTCTTCTTCCTCCTTAGAGCTCCTAAAGGGCGTGCCCCAAGGTTCCGTTTTAGGACCTAATTTATAATCAATTTATGTAAATGACCTGTGTGATAACTTGTCAAATGCCTGGTATCACTTGTATGCTGATGATACCATTATTTACTGTTGTTCGTCATCAATTACTCAAGCTTTTGAGTTTTTACAGTCTGCCTTTGATATTATTCAGTCTCGTCTGCTGAAACTAAAACTAGTCCTGAATGCAGACAAAACCAAACTGATGCTTTTTTCTACTTCAAATGAGTCCCAAGAAAACGTCCCCTTGATCGTAACCTCACAAGGGAAACCCGTAGAACTTGTCGCTAATTACAAATACTTGGGTTTTATTTTGGATAGGGAGCTTTCATTTAAAACTCATATATCCAGCCTGGTCTCCAAACTTAGGGTGAAACTAGGTTTCCTGTACAGGAATAAATCCTGTTTCTCCCTCAGAGCGAGGAAACTTTTAGTCTCTGCAACATTCTTGCCTCTTATTGATTATGGTGATGTCTTGTACTTGGGAGCCTCGGCTAAATGTTTGTTGTCTTTAAATAGTGTATATCACTGTGCTCTGAGGTTTGTCACAGGTTGCAAACGCCTCACTCACCACTGTGAGCTTTATGTCAGAGCCGACTGGCCATCCCTGAGTGTGCGCAGGCAAACACATTGGCTTCATCTAATTTACAAATGTCTACTTGGCTTGATCCCAATGTATTTATGTGTTTATCTTCAGAGATCAGGAAGTCACTATGCCTTGCGCTCCTGCGACACTTTGCGGATGTGTGTTCCCCGTGTTCGGACAGAGTTCGGTAAGAGAGCGTTCAGTTTTGCTGCTCCTACTGCTTGGAATAAACTCCAGAAGGACTTGAATCTGTCGGATCTCATCTCTCTGGACACCTTTAAGTCTATCTTAAATGAAAGACAGACCCCAGAACAGTGCCTGTGTTTTTAAATGCTGTTTTGTAATCATAATCTGCACTTTACTTGAAAATAAGTTGCACTTTTAAATTATTATTGTTTGCTTCTACATACTGTCTGCATATATGTTCCATGTTGTTGAGTTGTGCCATTTATTCTGACGTGTGCTGCTGACCTCTTGGCCAGGTCGCCCTTGAAAATGAGGTCTTGATCTCAATGGGACTTATCTGGTTAAATAAAGGTTAAATAAAAAAAAATAAAAAAAATAGTAACAACAGCTCAACTCGTGTGTGTGTATTTGCATGTGGGTGGCTTCATATATTACAAGTTGTGAAAAATATCTATTTTTGGTCACAGTACCCCAAATATATCATAAAACTGTACAAGAAAGTGTTCCTACTTTGTATTAAGTCACTGCAACAAAAGCATTGATTAACAGGGCAAATGTTTTTACCTTTTATAAAGTATGTATTAAAACCCTTACATAGTTTAATTAGTGTTAATATATTAACAGGTATTAAAAGGACACTGGAATTATTGGCATTGCTGTTCAAACAGAACATTTCTGAATCATCTAACATTATTTTATTTGGTTAAAACCCCCAGTGCACCAAAACACTACCATCTCACAATGCATGTTCTTGGGCTCCTGACTACTGCCACCTCCTTGGAGGTACTTGATGGGTTGGTAGAAAGTACAGCAGTCGTGTTTTCTAGTCCATCAAGTGGGGAAAATGTTGAAAAACATTTTCAAAACCTTCAGTTGTGGCTGCAGAGAGCTACCTTACCAGTGGAGGAGTCTGACAAGTCAGAAAAAAGCACTGAAGACTTAAAGGTAAATGCTTTTTGAGGTAGTGATAGTACAGTTATATTTGTATTTCTAATTATGCATAATAAAAATGAATGCAGCTATGATTTAGTGCATTGTATTTTAGAATAACTGCTCAATGCATTAGTAAAGATACATAAACACTTAATTTATTTGATATTACACCTTATTTATTTAGTTAATTACACTCACTGAAAATACTGATATGATCAGTGTGTAGAAAAGGCTCCAAAGTTATGTTAAATCCTGTTTGATTTCAGTTATGTTTAAGTTATGCTTTCACTTTCAATGTGGGAGGGGCTTCCCCAGCTAGTGTTTGACTGTGAGTGAGTGAGGCCATGCGGTGATGAGAGCTGGTGCAGTGACAGACAAGTGACAAGAAGCTGGATGTGCGTGAATGAAAGAGTGAGTATTAATCTAAAGGATAATTGTAATAGGAGAGTTGATTTAATTTGATGTTGCACTGTAAACTGTTATTGAGTCCCCTTTTAGAGTGTAGATGTTCTCCATGTGTTCATTTCGTAGATTTGCAGACTCTCTTGCTAAGCTAAGCTATAGTATAAAGAAGTGTGCCATATTGCTTTACATATTTTTAAGACATATTTGTTGTCCCTTTTTCTTTGTAGAAAACCACACACCCACAAAGTCACACGAAGTAAAACCCAAAACAACCACATTGATACCACATTGTCCATTGTTTTCTGTGTATTAGCTCTCTGACACTTAACAATTCCAAACAAACCACTAATGAAATTTCATTCTTGAATTTAGGAAACAATCAAGGGATCAAACAACTTTGCAAAACTTCACTGCAAAGTTGTAACAACAGCCCCGCTGGACGTCACTGGTGAGCCTCATGTCTTTTATTGTGAAGGACTTGTGGCTCACATGACAACCTACCTTCTGCCCTACGCAGCCCTGTGGAGCGGGATAATGCTTGGTAAGTAGTATTTAAAAAAGCAGAACATCTCTTTTCAGCATTACCAAAATGACATGCATGTCTGATGAAAAATTAATAAAACAGATCAATAATCATTCCAATACTTAGGGAACCTTGGACGACATGGAAAAGGAAAGGCGTACAAAGAGAACACGCGCAAACATGATGCCCTGAGAAAGCTCACAAGACAAGTAATTGGAAATTTTGATTCCTAAGTGTACTTTTATATTATTCTTATAGTGCTTTACTGTTTCTTAAGATTCCAAATAACTCTGAAAGTGTAATTATCTTCCCAGAACATTACACAGGACAACAACACTCAGGGAATAATGGAGAAGAGCCAGTGAGACCTGAAACAGATACGTTTCAGTCAGTTCCCACAGGCTCACAAGACTGGACCATTTTGTGGTCCAGTACCAGAAGTCCCACAATGCCCTCCTATTGGAGTTTGAGGACTCCAAAAGAGTGCAAAAACAGAAGGTTTGAACATTTAATTGATAATATTATAAAAGATGTAATGACTATTTTTGAGATTTTTGTAGAATTTTGTAATCATTCCTTAACATCAATCCTCTGGAGTCTCATCATTACATATAAAATAAAATTGACAGCATGTTTATTTTTTTAAGTGTAAGGCTATGATAGTAATGTATTATTCTAATTGAACAAAAAAGTGAGTTTTTGTCAGAATGTTAAATCAAACATATAGCTGAAAATGTTTAAAGATGTTCAGATGTTGAGAAAAGGACTACGTACTTTCAGCAAATTGTCTTTGTATCGCACTCTCACATCTGTGCATCAGTGCTCTACAAATATTTGCCACCTTCCATATTAACACCCTGGCCAAAGTTGAAATGACCAGGGTGAAAAGTGAAATGTAGGATATGAAGTCAGGAAATGCAAAAAAAAATTCACAACCAGAATCTAGCCAATGACTAATCAAGAAAGTAATGTTTCACCTATACAGCGTTTTAGTTTGAGTTTTTTGATACAGTGGAACATGGTAAAAAAAAAGGTTACAAAAAATGTCAATGACGCTTTATTTTCTTCTATCCCACTCCTTTTTTTGGTCCATGTGTGCTCCAATACTCACGCTAAATGAATAAATCCATTAATAAATGTTGTTTCTTCATGTAGAAATACAAAGTTGGAGTTGAGAAATGGAAGGAAGACCAGTAGAGGAAACAGGGACGATATGTTAGAGCTATAAGAAACTACCACAGTCACACTTGATCTTGAAGTTTTGCCAGTTGATAAAACACATCCAAGTCTGTCTTCGCTCTCCAGTCCTTTGCCTTGTTCCTCTTCATCTTCACTGTCGAGCTCTTCACGAGCATCATCACCTTGTTCTTCGAGCAGGATAAGACAATCAGCCAGTACATGGCAAGACAAATGAAATCCTGTGGGATAAAATGCCAGATGCAGTGCAGTCAGCCATTGCCAACAGCAAGAGACCTGCTCCTGACAAGCGACGCCAGATGATTAGAATCCTTGTGGATGAAATAAGAAAGCATGAGGCTAACCCCACACGCAATGAATGTCTCATCATCTGCCGAAACATCGTTAAACAGTAACCCAATAGTTTTGCCGATATGACACCAGGAGGTGTCATCATTAGCGGTGGTTTTACTTCACTTCTTTCTCAAGTCCAAACAAGAATTGAGAACTTGAACCGTGCAGGCACATTCAAACGACACAGATCATACAGACCGTCTGGACAACTGCTGAAGCCAAGTGATTCTTACGGATGCAAACAATTTCAGCCGGAACTGCCACTAGAAGAAACCAGTGATACAGTGGATCAGAAGCATCAACAATTGGTGAACATCTACAGGCAGGAAGGTATTCAGGGTGGTGAGAGGGCAGAAGTGATAGACCTCATGAAAAAAACATTCTGTCTTCAGTGTAACCAAATCAATCAGTCTCCAGCACCTACCATTGAAGATTTTAGAATCCAGTGGCCTTACCTTTTCACCCAAAGGGGTATCTACTGTCACTTTGAGAAACTTACCGACATTAGCGTATTGCGGGCCTTGGAGTTATCCATATCAGAATGTGGACAAAGAATAGAGAAGTATTTCAGGACAAAGTCAAAGAAAAAAGAGGAACAGTCTGTCGTATCCGAGGGGGAGGATGTGGAGATCACCCTCCGTGTCATCAAGCTGCTGATGTCCTACTTTGATGAGGACACAGAGGGACTGATACTCCTTGCTGATGGAAGTATAGTGTAGCATTATTTTGTCTACTGTGACTGTACACTGTTAAATAAAAGAACAAGGTATAGACCTGATCTATGAGAGAGGGAACCTTAAAGCACTTCTGCTTTGACTTCCAAGGGGCGCGGGACCCGACGGGTGCGCCCCCGATGTAACGGCAGGAAAACACTGTCCGGTATCAGGCTGAAGTCTACAGAGCATGCAGTATAAGACCACAAGTAATGCATAAACGCACTTTAAAAACATGTCATCCAGACTAGCATCACTACAGGACCACGGAACAACTCTGCTCTGCTTCCCTCTCGTGCGGGCGCTCACACACACATACGTGAACATATGAACCCAGCAGACCGTCGTGTGGTGAAATCTATATTTCCATATGAAGCACAGTTAAAACAAATGTGACCAGCCTGAATGAATGAATGTGGGAGGAGCGCGCAGTTCAGTGGACTGCTTGACAATGCAGCCCAGAGGAGTCGAGCACAGATCCTCTGAACTTTAAGCACGGAGCGCCTCGTCAGAAGTTGATCAAATAAATATAAAATTGCGTATCGTTCGGTTCATAGGGCGTACTGAACCATGACCACTGCACTGCCGGCGGCTACCGGGGGTACCCGCCGGTGGCGATGGGCTCAGCGGCTTCGGGGGCTCCGGCTGCCTCAGGGAGTTCTGCTTGCAGAGATCTTCCGTGGCGCCGGTTTCTCAGGTGCGGGGGGTTCAAGTAATGGCTGTGATGCTCGAAGATCAGGCCACGGTAAGCACTGACGAGTGTGCCAGGAGCACGTTAGAAAGCATGGGGGATGAGGACATGTCAGATGAAGATCTGACGAAAGTTTCCCAAAAAAGGAAAAATCTTGAGACCAAAGGAAAAACAAAAACCTCAAAAAAAGTGAGCAGAAACAGAAGGGTGTCATTTGACTCAGAGAGCGACTTCTCACTGACTCAGGAGGACTCTCGGCCCGCCTACCCCCCGGCCGACATTAAGTCCTTCCTTATACGGACCAAAGGGTCCAGGCTGCCTAAGGTTGGGAGGAACTTCCCCGACCTGAGGCATTTTATCAGGTCAGCCCAGCCCCTGACCAGGAAAGGCGTGAAGGTGCTCTCAGAGAGGGAAGATTACAGACTCAAGAAGCACATTGGTAGGGTGAAAGCTCAGATTGGTTATGATGATGATGATGATGATGATGATGATGATGATGATGATGATGATGAAGACTGTTAGGTGCTTTTTACTGACCGCTCTTAGTGTTGTTTTTTATTTTGTACCCATGGGGGATTTTATTATCAGTACCCTGAACCTGAACGGGGCCAGGTCTGATTTTAAACGCGCCGCTCTTTTTAAACTGATGGAGACTAAGCATGTTGATATTCTGTTTTTACAGGAGACCCACAGCACCTCAGACAATGAGAGTGACTGGAAGAGGGCTTTTAATGGGGAGGTGATTTTAAGCCACAGGTCCAGTCTGAGTGGGGGGGTGGGGATTTTATTCTCCAGGAGTTTCTTACCTTTTTCTTTCACTGTAGAGGAAGTTGTTCCAGGTGCTTTAATCAAAGTGAAAGCTGTGTTCGAGAATGTCAGACTTGTGTTTTTAAATGTCTATGCTCCCACCAATGGGGTGGAAAGGGTGGCATTTTTAAACATTTTAAACAAGTGTGTTGGAAACAGAGGATGATGGTTTTATGTTGTTTGGGGGGGATTTTAATTGCACAGAGGTCCCAACCCTGGACAGAAACCATCCTGAGCCACACCCGCCTTCATCCCACACATTCAGGCAGCTCACGGAGAGTCAGGAGCAGTCTGACGTGTGGAGGTTTTTAACAGTCAGCACAGACAGTTCACCTGGAGCCACAGTAGGGACAGGGTTTTATCTCAGGCCAGACTGGACCGCTTTTATTGTTTTAAACACCACTTAAATATTTTTAAACAGTGTTTTATTCAGCCTGTGGGTTTTAGTGATCACTGCTTAGTCTCCTGTCGTGTTTTTATCAAGAGTATTCGTTTAAAGAGTGCCTATTGGCATTTTAACACAGCCCTTTTAACCGACCAGGCTTTTAGAAATGCTTTGAACTGTTTTGGGTCATCCCACAGAGAGAGCAGGCCTGCCTTCACTAACATACAGCAGTGGTGGGATGTTGGGAAGACCCAGATTAGACAGCTCTGCCAGCAGTTCACTTGAGGTGTCACTACAGACTTGGCCCGGTCTATGAGGGATCTGGAGACGCAGGTGATAGAGCTGCAAGTTCTAGCAGACTCTACGGCAAATCGAGGGCATTTGGAGTCCCTCAAGTCCAAAAAGTCAGCCATAGCCAACCTGCTGGGCGTCTCGGCATAGGGAGCTCTGGTCAGGTCCAGGTTTATGAACGTGGCCCACGTGGGCTGGAGCGCAAAACCGGACAAAGGAAGATCATTCACAGCTTACGTACGGGTGGCGGCTCCGAAGTCTCAGAATCCTCTGAGATCAGGAAGTATGCTGCCAGTTTCTATAGAGACCTCTATAAGAGTGAATGGTCAAGTCATCCAGATGTGCTCAGCAGTTTCCTCGCGGGTCTCCCTCAGGATAGCGAAGCAGACAACAGGGAGCTAGCAGTGGAGATCACTCTGCAGGAGCTCCACACTGCCACCATGAGCCTGCAGAGCGGCAGAGCTCCGGGGATGGACGGCCTTCCTGCAGACTTCTATAATTCCTTCTGGTCCACTTTAGGACCAGACTTGTTCGGGGTGGTCACAGACAGTCTGAGGACCGGCAGACTGCCTCTGAGCTGCAGGAGGGCCGTCATCACCCTGCTGCCAAAGAAGGGGGACCTGCAGGAGATGAAAAACTGGAGGCTGGTCTCGCTGCTGTGCACGGATTACAAGATCCTGTCCAAAGCTCTGGCCCTTAGACTGAGGGAGGTGATGGCGTCCTACGTCCACCCTGACCAGACTTACTGTGTGCCCGGCCGGTTCATCAGTGACAACGTCACTTTGATTCGAGACGTTTTGGAGCTCTCCGGTTCATTGGCTGTAGAGACTGGTCTGATTTCAATAGACCAGGAAAAGGCTTTTGACCGGGTTGAACACCAGTACCTGTGGCAGACTCTGGCTGCTTTTGGGTTCAGCCCTGGTTTCATAGCCATGATCCAGGCTCCCTATAGTGACATCGCGAGTGTTCTGAAAATTAATGGCAGGCTCTGTGCTCCATTTGGGATCCAGAGAGGGGTGAGGCAGTGCTGCTCTCTCTCTGGGATGTTGTATTCACTGGCCCTGGAGCCTCTGCTCCACAGACTGAGAGTGTGTGTGTGTGTGTGTGTGTGTGTGTGTGTGTGTGTGTGTGTGTGTGTGTGTGTGTGTGTGTGTGTGTGTGTGTGTGTGTGTGTGTGTGTGTGTGTGTGTGTGTGTGTGTGTGTGATGAAGTCCAGACTCCTGATTGACTTTAAGTATTACAAGGCGACAGGAGATCTGGACTCCTTCCAGCAGGTTTGGTATTTTAAACAGGTCCTCTGCTCTGTGGCAGGGGACACGCTGCAGTTTGGAGGTGTGCTCATGTGAATCATGTATCTATTGTATGTATGCATTTATTTATTTATTAAAATGACGTCAAAGTGTATGTAAGATTAATAATGTAGTTTTGATAGGAGCAGTCACTCACACAAGCAACCTTTAAAGCAGGTAGTATACTTTCCTCCTTATAGGTTTCACTTGAATTTCTACACAATGGTGGTGGTCCTCAGGTAAATAATATACATTTGAATTAGTGACATTTTACCTCTTTTGCTTCTCTCAACCTTTATTGACAGTATGGCAGTAGTGCCTTTCCCCTCTGTTACGTGTCTGCAAGTAGCATGACATGAAGGTCAGAGGTCATGGACAGGGACACTAACAAAAAGAAACTTCAAACCCTCAAATACAAACAGATGTAAGGCCTTTGGGGTTTAAAAGGTGGAGTGGAGGTGCAAAGCTCCACAGCCACCCACTAATACTATAAAGAGTAGACAAACTAAGGAACAGGCCTAAACCAACTGTAATCTGAAAAAAACTCTCCTGAGAGATCAATCCTCTTTTTAATGATCCTTTAGTTACCCTCCTTCCCTCCACAATACATCCACAAACATACACACTCTCTCACAACACACTCTTCCAAACAAACCCAGAGAAAACAACTGAAGGTGTTGTCTTCTCTGTTGCACACACCTAACTGAGGGAAAGGAGCTCCTTTTATTGAGCAGCCAGGCTGATGAGCTCAAGCTGGGTACAATGAGGGCAGGTGCTCTCAATGATGGGCTCGTTAGGAGCCCTGGAGGTCACAGACTACCTCCATCTGTAACACATCCTATATGTACATTCAGGCTGTGCTTGTGACCTTCAACAACTCCCTCAATAACTTCAAGTGAAAGCTATCCTTTTCAGTGAGATTTGACCTGCAACTATTCTTCACAGGTTTTCAGTTTATCAGTGCTGAACTGCTGCTTTCAGGATTTCTCATGCCATGAGACTTGTCTGAGTTTTCATGAGCTTCCTGTTATGCATTGAAAGATTGAGAATGTATTTATTGTCATTTACATTTACACATACAAGGAATTTGACTTGGTGTTCTTCTGTGCTAAACAATCAACATACAAATAGATCATTTTAGAAAATAGATAAAATAATATTATAAATTAAACACAAAATGTTCAATGGAAGAACTGTGCAGGTATGTTTAACATTACATGCAGCGTAAACAGAAAATGTAAAGTCCAGTGTGCTTTAATGTTACACATAGATTCAGCCTTCATGTTACTGTAATGTTCTCTGACTGAATGAAGCTGTGAACAAGCATGGGTTTCCTCTGAGGTATTAATGTTATTTCAAATGTAATTATTAGTTTTTTTATGATTTTCAATTGTATTTCTTTTTTCATCTTTTTGCAACATTCATACATTTACAGATATTCATAAACCCACAAAACAGGAAACAATTGTGTATCTGCTTCAGTCAGCAAGCAGATTATATATATATATATCCTCTATATCTATATATATATATATATATATACATATAGAGGATATATATATATATACATATATATATATATCTTGGCAACCTTTTTCCATACGTTCTGCAAATGAGAGATGACTGAGTGGGACTTCTCTCTTTCAACAGTTAGGTGGACAAACATGCTAATGGGGTGAGGGGTGAACACACCTCCCTTTCGATGCTAGACCATGGAGGAGCCCCCTCTGGTGGAATAGACCACTGAGCTCTGTGTCGGAGGCTAAATGCATAGTGATAGAATAATAATTTAGGAAGTCCCGGACCACATCTGTCTACTGGGAGTTGAAATTTTTCTAACTCCTTGGTCGTTTCCCATTCCAAAGAAATTTGTTACATAATCGATCAAACTGTTTAAAATACTTTATAGGAATATTTATCGGGAGAGGTTGGAGAAGATAGTTAATTTTGGGAATACAGTTCATTTTCAGAGTGTTAAAGGTAACATATTCCGCTCTATTTCATTGAAATATATTGGTCTAAGAGGTCCCCAAAACATGTCTTTAAAGTTTACTGCTCAAAAAAACACTTTGAAATCAGATTTTGGTCTGCCTGAAAACCCCTCTTTTTCAGCCCTGCTCAGAACAGGCTGTTTTCTGTGTCTTTAAATGAGAATGAGCTCTGTGACCACGCCCCCTCAGGAAGTGGATGTGCCCTCGGCTCTCCAGCAGGTTGATCTAATGTTTACATGTTGGCTGAATATACACGGCTGCTCACAGACCCGTGTTACTTCAACCCTCTGAATCTGATCCAGAATCTGATCCTGACGGAGAGGCGCCTGCAGCAGGACCTTTCTGAACCATTGGTCACAGATTTAGTGTTTCTTATTGTTTTATTTGTCAGTATGTAGACGTGTGTCTTGGTACACAGCTACGACATGTAGCTATGTAGCCATGCTAACTAGCGCTAGCACTTTTCCTTGAAAAATAAAAATCATCCACTAGATCTTCAAATCTGCAGACGTGGGGAGTAAAACCGACCTTTGTGTTTATTAAGACAGACTATAACTAGCATGCCTCCCTCCTAAGCTCCTTGTTAGCACACATGTGTGCAGGGAATGAAAAACAGAGGAGGGGTTGAGTTGTATTTTTTACAGTCTATGGACTGAACAAGCTCTGAGCTCTGACTCTGTTACAGACCGGATGTCATTGTGACGTATGAAAAACACTGAAAACTGAAACGGCTGGTTTCAGCACACATTTACAGAAAGGTGGAGAAATCAGAACAGGGGCAGAATGGATTCTTTTTATTTTCGGGGGGTTTGTAGACAGGGACACATATTTCAGGTAGAGAACCATTAAAAAGTCCATTTTGCATATGTCAACTTTAAAAGCCACAAAAACTACACAAGGAGAGTAAAAATGACAAAGCTTGCTACATCTAAGTTTATTTAATATATTACACAGATTTAGGATAATACAAACAACAATTATAATAATCCACTGCTATAAGTATTGTTTTTAAAACTATTTTGATAGTTTTTTTTCTTTTTTAATTTAGTTTACCTGTTTGGTTTAAACTTTGTCTGCTAAAAGTGTGGAACTTATTTGCTCTTTGATGGTGCTCCACTTTGTGGCATGTAGTAAGGCTTTAGATTTATGCCAAAATGGGCCAGCTCGTAAAAACATATACACAAGAAGATAATAATATTTCACATGTGCTCCTCGCGAGGAAATTCAACAACCGGGAGGTATTTAGGCAGATGCAGGCGTGCATAAAAGCACAGGGACGGAGGGAGGGAGTGACACTTGCTTGTGAACAACAATTTGCTCGAGCACAAATCAGCTCTGTGAGGAAAGTTTCTGTCCGAGAGAGCGCAGCGAGGCATAGGCGTACGCGCAGGCATTGCTCTGCTCTCAAAGCTGAGTTCTGCTCGCGCAAGTCAAACTACCTTTGACATATTGGAGGCGGAGACCAAGTGACGCACTGACCCTCTGATGATTGGTCAGCTTTCAACTTGACCACACCCACATGACCTCTGAAGTAGTGAAAAGGCTGGATCCAACACTGCTGCTTTGAGGTAGACTGGATCTGAAAAGCGGGCAGTAACTCATCTTCCATTTTCCCATTGATTCAAGCTACCCCCCCCCCCCCCTCTTTTACTCACTGTTTGTCCCGAAACGTCCAAGAGAAGCTATAAAGGTGCACAAAGTCATTGGAAAGTGGAAAGTCTGTAGAAAATGGAGGGGAAATCTCTGTGTATCTCAGAAGGGGTCACGCGGTAGCTAGCAACAATGCTGGCTATTAGGCTCACTCTGGGGTATGCAGCTGTAGGTCCTGTAAGAGGGTTGTTGGGTAGACCGTGAACTTGGGTTATATAAGCTGCGCTGCTGACCAATCACGACACAGCGAACTGAAACGAGCACACTGATAGGTTCCCTCACCTGAAGTCTGAATGTACACAGACATTCATTTGGTGACTAGCTCCTGAGAGGAATATAAACAGGAACAGGAAAATCAAAACTTGTAGAGGAAAGTGTCAAAATAAAACACCTTAAATAAAATGATAGCTTTTATTTCTGAAAATAATTGGACTGTATGTATAAGTGCCATGATATGAATTTTATACAATCACCGCAACTTTCCCGCAACTTTGACCAATTACCTTAATCTCATCCCCTGTACGCCATCGGGTTTGTCATCAATTTCACTTCCTAGGAACATAAACGTAAGTCCTCACTTGATCGGCACTTTTCAACAACAAAACACGCACAGAGAACGGGTGAAGAGAGGGGACAGCAGGCAGGACAAGTGACCATGACAACGTTGTTATTTATAGATTGAGGGGCTCAGTGTTAGCTTGGTCTCTACCTGCAGCAGGTGTGCTTTATGAACCAGCTCTCCTCACCTCCATGCATCTGTCTCATCTTCATTGATGATTTTTACCCCCGGTGTGCGTTAGTGACACAGACACAACCGGGGGACGTCTGTTTACTGTTTGAGGTTTGACGTTGTTGCCGCTCTCACCGTAAAAAGCTCTGCATCTACAGCTTGATTTAATCCAGTTTGGTGAAACATCAGACACATTTAGTAAGTTTGGATCAACTCCTCGTCATCAAAGATGCAGATTCACTTCAGAGTGCGTGAACTGCCTGTCAAGTGCCTCTGTCAGTGCGAGGTGCATTCAGGGACTGTCGTAAATGTGCAATACAGCCCTTTCATGGCATTTTTCTGTGAATCAAGAGAATCAAAATACAGCCAGTGGCCACATCAAGAATGTTTTCTAAAAACATCTGTAATTTATCATATTTACTTGCCCCTGAGATGTTATTGGGGGACAAAAGCAAAAAAAAAAATCGCAACTTTCACCGCAATGTTTTCAATAAGCTGTCGCAAATTCAGGCATTTTGGGCCGCAACAATCACAAAAAAATCCCGCGAAATCCTGGAGGGACTGATATGACATGGAATACAGTATCATGTATGCCATTGTTTCATGGATGTACAATGATATTTGCATTTGAGGCCCTAAAAAAAAAAAATAACATGAACTTAAGGGAACCAGTTATTTCAGATGAGCTCAAACCAAAATGTTCCCTGGCTGTAACCTGGATCATGATGTAGATGAGTGATACCTGTCTGACACACCAATTCATTGTATGCTTGGTGGCTAGAAGTCGCAGAGTTTAAATGATCACATTTTGCCCTCTTGGGATCAAATCTGACTTGTCCCGTGTCTGTAAATACTTTATGTTTACATATTCCATGACTTTTGTCAGTAGCTGTGAAGTACTGCTCACTGATCCAACCATCTTTGCTGCAGTAGATTAGAGATAAGACCTGAATATTGCTGTTTTGTTTGTGAATGTGTGGAGAATGTTGTGACTGAAGCAGAGCACAACTCATGTCCTACTGTCGTCATCACATGACCACTGGAGCATGACTTGATTGGCCGGCCGTTGGGTTCGATGTGAGATGACTGATTGTTTTCCCCTTGGTAAATCAGCTCTTTACAGTGATTTTTTTTAACACTGAATTTTGACTTAGCATTTTGGACATTGAAAATAAGTACTTGAATTTTTATACATTAAATTTTTGACTCTGAATTGGTGAACATTGAAAGATAAAAGTGAAAAATACTTTATTTGAACACTGAAACTCAATGACAAAAAACAAAAACACAGTCCAGCTGCAGACCTCCACTCTCAGCAGACTCTCTTGCAACCTCGACTCACACCGTCAGAATTCAGTGACTTCAGGATGAAGAGAGCGGAGGTCTGCAGCTGGACCCCTCTCAGTGTTTCTGTGTTTTGATTAACTTGGTTAACCTGATTCCTCAATAGTGTTACATTGAAAAAACAAAGTATAAAATACACGTCTTCAATAACACGACAAACATTGGTGGGCACCTCTGTTTAGTGTAATGATCTTGACTGTTTTCATTTCCTCCAGAGAGACACTATTGTTTCATTTGTGCTCCAGTCCTCTCACAACCTCTGTGTTTACATTCATTGTTGTTTGAACAGCAAAACAGGATAGAGGTCGGATCAATGATGATTCACTTCATATGACATGCAACACATGAAATTAAAATACGTCCATTTAAGTCTGTTTCATGATAACTATTTTACAGTCATTTAGTTATAGTTTGTAGTAGTTTGTTATATATGAACCCTCTTGTAGTGATTTCACTCCCGAATGATGGATATTTAATGTTAATTATATATGTATATATATATATAGAGAGAGAGAGAGAGACTGCCGGTATTTTGGTGGTAGTCATGGCAACAACAATTACGAGCCAACATCTGATTACAATAAACACACACAATCGAGCGCTCAATCAAAATACATCACAGTTATTTTTTATATGATGGTGATTTTTTTAATACTGCCTGTAATTCATTCTATTTAATTTAAATTCCATTTGTAACATTGTATATATCTAAATTGTATTCTAGCTTTTTTTATCTATTTTTATTTTTACTTATTTTTAGGGGTGACCCCAAATAGTCGAATATTGGACGATTCGTTCTAACGAGCCTTAGTCGACTGCCAATCTCATAGTGGAATATTTGCATATGAAACGTGGATCATTCCATTCAAACCATGGGGGTGCTCAATGTCTAATTTTACATTATTTTCCTGTTTCCCTTAAAAATAGTGTCTCATATATCCGATTTTGATATAAATATAAACTTATTTAATGTAATTCTGAGAACAGCTCTTGAAGTGTTAAATCTCCTTAAAGTGGTAATTAAATCTCCCCTGGTAATTAAAGGTGGACTCTCCCATTTAGCGGGAGCTGTGGAGCAGATGTACCTCAGCTGGTCTTTAAATCTTTCTACGTTCATGGCAGCTCAAAATGTTAGGAAATAAAACTTCAGTTGATCCTAAAAACTAGTGATGAAGATGAGGAGCAGCTTCATGAAGGGGGCTGTGAGATCAAGGATTACCGGACCACACAAAAACTGTACGGGGCCAAAAGAACCAGGAGGGATACCCAAAACTGTCTGAAGCCTCAAAAACAATCCACAGCATCCCATCCACCTCCACACCATCAGAGAGGATATTCTCAAAGACAGGATTTACAGTCAACAAAGACAGGAGCGCACTTCTGCCCGTACACACGATGGTTTTCCTCACGTACAATTTGAAAAGACTCAAGCGGACAAAGACGTGATGAAAGACTGTTTTAAAAGGTTCTGTTAAGAGATTTAAAAACCCTTTAGCTGGTTCAGGTTTGATTTTGAACATTATACAAATGTTTAGTCTTAAGTTGGACAAACTACCCTCTGCAGTGCTGCTCTCCTCTGTGTGAACACTGTTTAAATATCTCCTGATTCTTTATTCTATAGTGGAGCGTTGTTCCATGTTTAACTGATGGTGGCCTTATTTGAGTTTTCTCTCCTTCATCACCTCGTTGTTTTTGCAATATAGATTTAAAAAATCTAAGTTTTATACTTATAATATTCTGTTGTCCCTTTTACTTTAAGCTATGAGTCTCATAATTGTAAAGGGTTATGTGTAATATTGTCATGTGGTCACCATCATGCAGACTTTGGGTCAATAAGGAAAAACAACAAACATTCCACTATTCGTCGACTATGGGCAAAATCTGATGATCAGATTCAACTAAGCAAATCCTTAGTCGGGCTCACCCCTAGAAAATATATTGACTGCATGGCCTCTGGGGTTAAGTATGCAATGCACTTGAAGTTCCCAACAACAGAAGTAACTGCTACAGACTCTGAAAATACCATGTATTTCATAAGGTCTGTATATTATGATTATCTGACATTTAAAGTTGGATTATTTTTTTACTTAAATAGCTTAAACTTAACTTTTCTTTTTTTTTATACTTTATTGTGTCAATGTTATATATACATGATATACATTTCTTACAGGTTCAAACATTTTTGGACACAACACTTTTTTTTTTTTTTTTTTTTTTTTTTGACATTGTGACCCTCCACCCATACAAAATTGGAAAGTAAATTATATAGAAATGAAAAATAAATAATAAGGGTTATCTAAAGATAATCAAAACACAAAAATTGAAAATACATAAATTCATATATAAATAACCCAGTAGAATAAAATAAATATACATATATATATACATATACACACATATATACATAGACATACACATACATATGCATATACATACATATATGTACATACACATACACATACACACGCACATACATACATACATACATATAAGGGGCATAAGCTTCAACCTTTTCTTTTTTACAGGCACATAACTTTATATTCATTGATATCCTGTCCTTGCTTTGAAAGGTAGCCATCTTTTTTCAAGTAACTTTTCATTTTTATTTATTCTATAGGTTACTTTTTCCATTGAGTAAAAGTTCTCTACTGTTCCTAACCACTTGAATGCGCTTGGAGATTCCTTTTTTTTCCAGTTTCTTGTAATTTGCTTGAGCGCAGTTATTCTCAATACACAGAAGAGGTATAACTGGTTTTTTAGTCCTTTAGGACGTGTTCCCAGGAGTATATTTTGTTTTCCAACGCTGCTCTTTTTGCCTAGCATCTGTTCAATTTCGCTTATTACTTCTGACCAATAACTTTGAATTTTTCTGCATGTCAAAAATATATGTGTGTGGTCTGCATTATTTTCCCCACATTCTCTCCAGCAACTGCCACTGTTTTGTGCATATTTTGATATTATAGATGGTGTTGTAAAATACCTTACATTTATTTTCCATGCATATTCCTGCCAATAGGGTGATCTTATATAATGATAAAAGTCCTCAAAACTCTGGTTCCACTCTTCTTCAGGTACAATCCTGTCCAGCTCCTTTTCCCATTTTTCTTTAATATGGTTTAAGTTTTCAAAGCTACTTTCCTGGAGAATTCTGTAAACTTGTCTGATTACATTTTTGTAGTTGTGGCTTTGATGTATGTTTACCATGCATACCAGAAGGGGATGTAGATCTCCCAGGGTTCCAATTTGAACCTTGTCTCTCAAGTAGCTCCTCACTTGCAGATATCGATAGAAATAGTTGCTGGTTAAACCAAATTGTGTTGTGATGTTTTCAAAAGTTTTAAGTCCTTCTTTATTATACATTTGATAAAATCTTACAAGTCCTTTGGAGTCCCATATCTTAAAAGCGTTGTCTAATGTATTTGGGGTAAACTCTGGGTCCCACGCTATTTCTCTTAGGCAGGTCATCTGTTGTTCACTGACCTGTAGTGTTTTACATAGCCTTCTCCAAATTTTGAATATATTATTTACAGTAAATAAATTATTTAATTTTAACTGGATTTTTTTAAACTCTGAGAAAAGTAATGTACTCAATGTACTCACCTGTTCAGTCTCAATGAGTTTCCATTTAGGGTTTAGATCTTTATTCATCCACACTAAGATTGATTTTATTTGTGCTGCATAATAATAATGAGTTAAGTTAGGTAATGCAAGTCCCCCTTTTACTTTCCTTTGCTGTAGTATTTTGAGTTTTACTCTTGGTTTCTTTTCATCCCATATGAATTTTCTCAGTAGCCCTTCCCATACATTGAAACAAGTAGGTGCTATATAGAGTGGCAGGTTCTGAAATAAAAAAAGGAAACGAGGCAAAATATTCATTTTAATAATATTAATTTTTTCTAGTAGAGTGAGTGGTAATATTTTCCACCTACTCAGGTCTTGCCTCACTAAGCTTTCTAATTTTCCATAATTACTATGATGCAAGTTATTTAAATTGTTAGGTATGGTTACCCCTAGGTATCTCATTTTATTTCGGCCCCATTTGAAGTTATAAAGTTTTTTAAAATCTTCCTTCAAATGGCTCCCAACTTCCATAGCTTCAGTTTTGTTTGAGTTTAGCTTATAGCCAGATAGAGCTCCATAGTTTGCAATTTCTTCTATTAACGCTGGTAAAGATTTGTTTATGTCTGTAAGGTATACTATAATATCGTCTGCATATAATGCCAGTTTATGTTCTTCCTTTAATGTGAGGCCTTTAATTATCTTATTGTTCCTTATACGCTCAGCTAAGGGTTCTATGCATAAAGCAAACATTTGTGGGGATAATGGATCCCCTTGCTTTGTTCCCCTTTTTATTGCAAATGTTTTCGAAAGTGTTCCATTCACTCTTACTCTTGCTTTTGGTTCTTTATATATTCCTTTGATCAGTTTAATAAATGTTTGATGGAAACCAACTTTCTCGCATATTTCATATAAGAAAGGCCATGACACCCTATCAAAAGCCTTCTCAGCGTCTAAAGTCAATGTTAACATATGTTGCTTAGTATTTATTGCATAATCAATTATATCAAGGGTGCGCCGTACATTATCATTTAAGTTCCGGTCCTTTAGGAATCCTGTTTGATCCAGGTTGATTAAATTGGGTAGTATATTTGATAGCCTGTCTGCTATAATTGATGAGAATAATTTTTGGTCTACGTTCAGAAGAGATGTTGGTCTGTAAGATGAACATTCTGTGGGGTCTTTCCCTTCCTTAAGTATAACACTAATAATAGCCGTGTTCCATGTATCTGGCCAGTTCCCAGTCTGCAGGACTGCATTGAAAGCTCGGCACAGTATAGGAGAAACAAGATATTTAAACTCTTTGTAAAATTCGTAAGTAAATCCATCACTTCCAGGACTCTTTCCAGTTTTCGCTTTCTGGATAGTTTTTAGTATTTCCTTTTCCTCTATTAATCGTACTAAGTCTTGGTTCTGTTTAGCTGTCACTATGGGAAGATTTAGGAAATCCAGATACTCTTTAATTTTCTGAGTGTTCGCCTCTAATCCTTCTGGGGTGTAGAGATCTTGATAATAATCGTGAAAGCATGACGCTATTTTCAATTTTCCCCTTTGGTGTATAGAGTTTCCGTCCTTAATTGTAACTATTGCAGTTTTTTCCCTTTGTTTCTTTAATTTATTCGCTAATTTTTTTAATACTTTTGGGCTATTATCATGATAGGTTTGCCTGCAGAGCATGAGATCCTTTTCCACTTCTTGTGTTTCTATGGTTTCTAACGCCTTTTTAGCTGTGTTTAATTGTTTCTTTACATCCTTGTTGATCCCTTTTTCTTGTTCTACTTGTAGTTTTTTAATTTTGTTTTCCAAAGCTATCTTTTCACTTTCTCTTTGCCTTTTTTTCCAGGATGAAAATGCTATTATTTCTCCTCTTAAAGTTGCTTTCGCAGCTTCCCAAAGTATAATGGGTGTTACTTCTTCGTTATCGTTTATCTCAAGATAAATTTCCATACTATGTCTAATTTTTTCATTAAAACTCTGGTCAAAAAGCAAGGCATTATTTAGTCTCCACAATGTTTCCCCCTGTTCCCTTCTTAAGTTTATTTCCATTACGAGTGGTGCATGGTCTGCTATCGTAATAGGCAATATTTCACATTTTTCAACCATTGAGATGTCATTTTTAAACATAAAAAAATAATCTAGTCTTGAAAATATCTTATGTGCTTCAGAGTAAAAAGTGTAGGCTTTCTCTTGGGGGTGCAAACTTCGCCATACATCCATTAACCCCAGCTCTATTTGGGCTTTCCTCAACATCTTAGCTGCTTGCTCTGATTTATGCTTTATGATACTTTGAGTATCTATTTTCTGATTCATAACTATGTTTAAGTCACCACCCATTATTATTATTCCCTTTGCCTCTGTCATTATCAAGGATAAGATTTTTTCTAGGAGTTCTGTTTCTTTTCCCGGAGGGTTATATACATTAACGAGGGTTATGTATTGTTCATTTATTTCCCCAATAATAAAGACATACCTCCCTTCCTTATCTCTAATACATTTTTCTTTTTTAAACATGATATTCTTTTGGATAAGAACTGCCACTCCTCTTTTAGCTGATGTATAGGAGGAGAAAACAACTTGGGCTGAAGTTAATTTCTCTAATTTTGCATGTTCTACTTTACTTAAATGTGTTTCCTGAAGGAAAATAATTCCCCCCCCTTCTTTCTTGAGTTTTTGAAGTAATCTCTTTCTTTTAACTGGGTTGTTTAATCCATTTGTATTAAGTGAGATGAGTTTAAGCTTCCCCATTGTGCCACTTTAGTAGACTTTTTTCCACTTTAAATCTAAAGCCCCTGAAAGAAAAAAAGATGTATTCAACATCACTTTTGCCCAAAAAAAGAACATTTAAACCATAAAAAACACCCAGTGGTGAACTTCCAAGTTTTGCAACCCCTATAGGGTTGCAAGAGTGCTTCCACCTTGTTGAAATTGTGTGGAAGGAGGAGCTACCATTTAGTAACCCCAGCCACATGATGGTAAATGCGGCTATTGATATAGGAAAAATAAATGCCCATATCTGCATGGTGGACCGTTGTCGAGTGAGTAGATAACAAAACAACCTTGTATTCTGTCTCTAAGTTCCAATTTGTCGTCAGATCGAAGTTCTTATAAACGTTCTCCTTTTCTGCCCCTCCCCACTTTTACCTCTGGTTTCCATTTCTGACCCATGAGACTTTTGTGAGAAAATAAAAATAATTTTAAAAAAGTAATCAAAATAATAATAAGTAATAGTAATAATAATAATTATAATAATGATAATGACGATAATAATAATAATAATAATGATAATAATAATAATAATAATAATAATAATAATAATAATAATGACAATGATAATGGCAATGATAATAATAATAATAATAATAATAATAATAATAATAATAATAATAATTTAAAAAGGCAAAATAAACCCATTGCCTCTTTGCTCATCTTCATGAAACACCACTATTGTTCATCGGGACATAGTGTTCCTTTGAAGTACACATAGCCTTTAAGCCCCATGGACATAAAGAAACCAACCAAGGACTCCGTTCGGTACCGTTTCAGTTAAGTAATGCAAAAATAAAAAAACCATAATACAAAACGTATCTGGACTATTTCATTTATTTACTTTCCCCCCCTCACACTTCCCCCTTAACTCAGTTCATGTCGTAAGTTTGAGAAAGGTTGGAGACCTGGAGAAAGGTTCCCAAGCATAACTCATTTCTTCTTACCTTAACATAACTAGAATATTCATTTCATTTCAGCATCGCGCCGTTCATGTGTTTTAATTCATTTGAACTCAATCCAATAATGATAACTCAGATTGATTAACGTGCGGGGGTGGGGGGTGATTTAAAAAAATATATATATAAATCCCATACCTTTGGTAGGATATCGCGATAGATAACAAACAAACAAAACAAAGACCCACCAAAAAAAAAAAAAGATACAATAACAAAAGTAATACAGCACTGACTTCAAGTGTAAATTAGTTGAAACGATATAACAATTCACTTTATAGCCATACCTTCTGCTACTTTAGGAGCTCGGCTATGATTGTCCTCTCAGCAGTCTTTCTGACTTACGCTCTTTGGAAAGCGGTGGAGTGGACCTCTGCTTCGCGCACCTGCTCGTGTTGAGGTAGCCTCAACTCCGTGCGAGAGATCAGTCCTTTCTCCTGTAGATGTTCTTCTGCCTCCTCTGGGGTGTCATATGTAGTGGATCCTCCATCTCCAAAGACTCTCAGTTTAGCTGGGTATATTATATGTGATTTCACGTTGTTTCCTCTCAGCTGTTTCCTTATAAGGGCATACCTGCCCCTTTCCTTCTGGATCTTGCTAGAGAAGTCCTGGGAGAAATAAATTCGATTACCTCCTGATTTTATCTCTTTTCTCGACCAAGCTGCTTGCAGAACTTTTTGCCTGGTGTTCCATAGCAAGAAGCGGACCACAAAGGACCGAGGTGTTGCGTCTGCACCTGTCGGCTTTTTAGTGGTTGAGCGGTGCGCTGCGACGATCTGAAGTATGTCAGAAGGAATACCGAGCTTTTCCACAAGTAGTGATTTAATAAAGCCCTCTGCATTGTCCCCTTCTGCTCCTTCTTTCACCTGATATATCCGTATATTGTTCTGTCGGGATTTGTTTTCAAGTAATTCCAACTTTTCATTCATCCTTTCTTGCTCCTGCAGCATATGTTTTAAAGTCGCTTCTTTTGTCACCTCTCTCTCTTCCAGCTGGTGGATTCTTCGTTCAGCTTTTTCAATATTACTGACGGCCTCTCCTAAATTGGAGCGGATTTCTTTCACATCCTTGTGTATTTGCTTTAATTCCAACGAAAAGTTTTCAAAACCCAGCTGCAGTTCGCCGATTTGCTTAGAGATATCATCTTTGAAGTCCGTCAGCATAATTTTGAGGTTTTGTTCGAGAATACTCCCTTCCATTTCTTGCTGTGATTTGTTTGTCACGCGCGTTTTCTTTGTCTTGTTTTTACCCCGGAGTTCTTGCATGTGCGCTCCTGATCTCAGATTCATGTCATCGCTCAAATTTACTTAATAACTTGACATCTTTCAACTATAATTTAGCTCAATTTTTCGAGACATAAAGGTTTTCTGTGAGGAGCTTCTCTCACAGCAACATCACTCGCGTGCCGGTCAACCGGAAGTCCCTCGTGGGACGTCGAAACGTGGATCATTCCATTCAAACCATGGGGGTGCTCAATGTCTAATTTTACATTATTTTCCTGTTTCCCTTAAAAATAGTGTCTCATATATCCGATTTTGATATAAATATAGACTTATTAATGTAATTCTGAGAACAGCTCTTGAAGTGTTAAATCTCCTTAAAGTGGTAATTAAATCTCCCCTGGTAATTAAAGGTGGACTCTCCCATTTAGCGGGAGCTGTGGAGCAGACGTACCTCAGCTGGTCTTTAAATCTTTCTACGTTCATGGCAGCTCAAAATGTTAGGAAATAAAACTTCAGTTGATCCTAAAAACTAGTGATGAAGATGAGGAGCAGCTTCATGAAGGGGGCTGTGAGATCAAGGATTACCGGACCACACAAAAACTGTACGGGGCCAAAAGAACCAGGAGGGATACCCAAAACTGTCTGAAGCCTCAAAAACAATCCACAGCATCCCATCCACCTCCACACCATCAGAGAGGATATTCTCAAAGACAGGATTTACAGTCAACAAAGCAAGGAGCGCACTTCTGCCCGTACACACGATGGGTTTCCTCACGTACAATTTGAAAAGACTCAAGCGGACAAAGACGTGATGAAAGACTGTTTTAAAAGGTTCTGTTAAGAGATTTAAAAACCCTTTAGCTGGTTCAGGTTTGATTTTGAACATTATACAAATGTTTAGTCTTAAGTTGGACAAACTACCCTCCACAGTGCTGCTCTCCTCTGTGTGAACACTGTTTAAATATCTCCTCATTCCTTATTCTATAGTGGAGCGTTGTTCCATGTTTAACTGATGGTGGCCTTATTTGAGTTTTCTCTCCTTCATCACCTCGTTGTTTTTGCAATATAGATTTAAAAAATCTAAGTTTTATACTTATAATATTCTGTTGTCCCTTTTACTTTAAGCTATGAGTCTCTTAATTGTAAAGGGTTATGTGTAATATTGTCATGCAGTCACCATCATGCAGACTTTGGGTCAATAAGGAAAAACAACAAACATTCCACTATTCGTCGACTATGGGCAAAATCTGATGATCAGATTCAACTAAGCAAATCCTTAGTCGGGCTCACCCCTAGAAAATATATTGACTGCATGGCCTCTGGGGTTAAGTATGCAATGCACTTGAAGTTCCCAACAACAGAAGTAACTGCTACAGACTCTGAAAATACCATGTATTTCATAAGGTCTGTATATTATGATTATCTGACATTTAAAGCTGGATTATTTTTTTTACTTAAATAGCTTAAACTTAACTTTTCATTTCAGCAGAAAATGTCAGAATCATCCAAGCTGGTGGGTGAACAGTCACCACTGCAGGTTAGTAGTTGTAATACAAATTACCTGATTGTAGCAATTATCTGTCTATAAAGGAATTTCATTGTCTTACATTGTCCATGTCACACTTTCAATAGAAACAATTTGTATGTAATGTAAACTTAACTTGTTTCAACCAAGGGTAATAGAATTTGAAAGCCCAGGCGTGTGACAAGCTAAAGTACTGGTCAAAACAATCATTCAAATTCTTGACTTTTAAATGAATCCCTTTATCTTTTGGAGTTTTAGTAGTTCAGTAGTTAAAAAATTCTAAAGAAACCATTTAATTGATTTGATTCAATGTAACCTTAAATTTGAATTGATAGTACACATCTATGGGTAAAGGCAGGCTGTGTTTACTTTTTGAAGATGATCTTGTGAACCTCAGTGTTTATGAATTATTGATAATTATTAGAATGGCACACAGAACATCTTAGAAAGAAAAGACATTCATGAAATGCTTGAAATATGCACCCCAAAAGAAAAACATATTCAAATGTATGTTTGCTTATAATATTAGGACACAGAATTTATGACAATAACCTGATAAAAACTTTTGATCTTGCCAGAATAAAAGCAGAAGATATCAATAGCATGTTTCACTCCAATAGCATTTAATAATCCAAGGTTACTTTAAATTTGTTGAGATATTGGCTTTCCATGAAGTTACATTTTGAGAATTTCATCCATTTAAATCTACATACAGGCAAGACCAAGATATTATTCTTTTTTTTTTTAAAGCAAAAGCCAGATCTGTCCCCACCTGCCCCTCAGACCCTGGACTTCACAGAAGAGGAAGATGGGCAGAAATCACCAGAACAAGTTAGTGATTACTAAGTTTACTCTCATCCTTCCTTTATTGTGTGTTCATGTATATGTCAAAGAGTCCTTGAGTAAGACACTCAACCTCTAACTGCTCATGATTAGCAGATTGACACTTTGCATGCTGGCTTACTCTATCAGTGTATGCAAGTGGCTGTTAGTAGGTGAATGTGAAATAGAAATGTGTGCTCATGTAAAAATTACTATACAATTGAATTTCATGTACTATGTAACCATATGGCAGAGCAATAACATTGTGCATTTCCATTAGGACACCACAAGCAGTGCCTCAGATGATGGATTTGTCAAGATCCCAGTCCCGAGAAAAGCCACATACTTTTTTATTGAAAGCAAAGACTGGAACATAATCACAAGGAAAGAAACCAACTGGGCTTCAAAGGATTACAGTGGACCAATATCATTTCAAAGGGGATAAGATCAATACATCCATACTGTTCAATAGCCTTCAAAAGGCACAGACTAAAAAATGTAGCCTCTGACAGACCAAGCCCTGAATTCTGGTGTCTTGGATACTGTAGGTTTGATGACTGCCCAGTATCTGTGACTGTGAGTGTGGACAGTGAGGTCAACTTGAAGGCAAAAGTTGACTTTCAAGGGGGGACTGCTGTACACAGTAAAACTGAGCTCAAGAGAAGACCTGTAAGAGCTGAAGGCAGGAAAGATTTGGGCGACAAATTGCAACAGCAGTTACCAAGGGCCATGTACCTTGAAAACTTGGCTAAAATAGATGAGGCTGTAATGGAATCTGGGTGTAGAGATGAGGGACCTACTCCACAGGTCCTCAGAAATATTTCCAGTGAGGTACGACAGAAAAGTCGTCTTCACAGCAACAAGCTCCTGAGTCTCCAGTTCATGGTACAAAAGAGGACAAATTCTCCAGACGAAGTCCTCCAAAAGGTGTTTTTGCACCCAAAAGGAGTGCTTCTCTGGTCTCAAAGGAGCTTCGAGATCTATCAGGAGCGCTGCCGGGAGGACATCGTTTATCTAGATGCAACTGGGAGCATTAAGAAAAAAGAGAAGGGGTCTCCTCCTTTTTATGTTAATGAGCTGGTGGTAAGGCACCCACACAAGGGCTCCTCTCCCTTACCTGTGGCTACCTACCTGACATGTGACGACACCACAGCGTCAGTCACATATTTTCTGGAGGCTTTTCTGACTGACGTTGCAAGGGCCTATGGACGGCAAGCAATGAGGTCACCCCTCATGCTAATTTGCGATGGGTCAGTGGTGCTAATGCAAGCAATATGCTTGTCATTTGTGAAGAGGAATCTCCATGACACGATCAACCTGTACTACCGCATCTCCACTGGGATAGCAACGAAAGGAGATTTTGAAGTCCCTGTTCTTCATCGCTGCCTCAGTCACGTGATGAAGAATGCCAAGGAGATGTGCAGAAAGAAGTAAGCATTACTTATTATTAACATAATCAATACATTTTTTAATTTATTAAATGTTGCACTAATTTTCTTACTAATTTGATTTTAATACTAATTTATTCAATACATTCAGATTCTATGTAAATATTTCCTTACAATGTTATACCTAATTGTTTCTTTCAATCCTGCAGTGCACCAAACCACTACAACCTGGCAATGCATGGGTTTGGTCTCTTCACAACTGCCACAACTTTGGAAGACCTAGAGGACATGGTGCAGAGTGCTACAGTTGTGTTCTCTAGTCCATCTAGTGAGGCCAATGTTGAAAAACATTTTCACAACCTGCAAAAGTGGCTGCAAAACAAAGGGATCCAGTTGGATGACACTGCCAAGCCCCAAAGTAATGCTGAGGACTTGCAGGTAATAGCCATTCATGGTCAAGTTAGAATATTTATATTGATGAATATATCTGAATTCATATTGAGGGATATGCTATGATCCTACTTACATGACAGAACCAACACAATCAACAGTGTAGTTTGCAGGAGAACAGAATAGGTGCTATGAAGTTATCTACAATGTAACAGTATGTAGATTCTATAAGACCAGATTTCTGTCGACCTTCAGAACTTATTTCAGGGACTGAGACATGGTCAAGGTCAAAACAACTGTCCACATATGACAAGTATTCAAAAATGAATGCACCTACAAATACACAGCCTATAAATAAAATGACAATAATGCAACAAAATACAATATGACAATACATAATGTATCTCACTGGCTGCACAATCTCAAAGGGAATGAGTCTAAAGCAAACATTCTCAGAGTGTCTTCTTCCTTTGTCTTTATTTAACTTCAACTTAAATCTTGAACTTCTCCATTTGAAAACACTGTTAATCACACTTTTATGATCACTTTTAGGAATTCAACGGAAACAAATTTGGAGAACATTTCAGGGAAGTGATTTCCAAAGTGCCACTAGACATTGATGGTGAGCCCAACCCTTACTTCAGCAAAGGCCTGGTGTCTCACATCAATAAGTACTTTCTGCCCTACGCCCTCTTTCCAGACCCAACTCGGTCGAGGTATGATGGCTGTCTAACATGAGTCTGGTTCTGCTCGAGGTTTCTGCCTGTTAAAAGGAAGTTTGTCCTCGCCACTGTAACTAGATAAATACTGAGATGAGCAATGCTCATGATGGATTATAATGTGCTGAAAAGCAGTAAAAGACAAGTAATTGAAACTCATTTACTTTATATGGATGTTTTTTGAATTATCATTTGATTGTGTCTAATTCTTAATTTGTGATATTAATGAATGTGATTCTATGATTACTTTTTCAGAACATCACGGGGGAGAACAGGACCCAGGGGATAATGGAAAAGAACCAGTGGGATCTAAAACATATTCCTTTTAGATCAAGCAGGCTCACCAGGCTTGATGACTTTGTTGTCAAGTACCAAATCAGCCACACTGCTCAACTCAAGGAATTTGAAGACTCCATAAGAGTTTTCTGAACAAAGGTTGGCATTTGCTTTTTTAATGTCATTGTGCACTATTTGATGCCCCCCTCAACACAAAATCACAAACCAAACAAGATGTCCGCCATTTTCCTTAAAATAAGCCTCATATAATCGATATATAGCCACCAGAGGGAGACATTACACCACCAATAGCAACAGCATTAGGAATATCTATCTATCTGTCTGTCTGTCTGTCAGTCAGTCAGTCAGTCAGTCAGTCAGTCAGTCAGTCAGTCAGTCAGTCAGTCAGTCAGTCAGTCAGTCAGTCAGTCAGTCAGTCAGTCAGTCAGTCAGTCAGTCAGTCAGTCAGTCAGTCAGTCAGTCAGTCAGTCAGTCAGTCAGTCAGTCTATCTATCTATCTATCTATCTATCTATCTATCTATCTATCTATCTATCTATCTCTATGTAGATACATACATAAATACATAAATACATAAATACATATATAAATATACAAACATATGTATATATCTTAGAGTTGCACAGGGGTGCGAGGGCCCGCCCAGTACTGCATGCAGTCCTGATTACTGTATACGTTATGTTTCTATGCACACTGTCAATAGGTTGATTCTTCACATGACATCAAGGAGCAAAAATCCTCCCTGCAGGGAGAACCTGGCATGCAACCTGGAGAAAAAACATCACCAGCATCAAACACCACACAGCCTCTGGAAAAAAGGCCTTCCTTTCCCATCTCAGAGGGTGTGGAAGTCAGTGTATGGAGGGCTGACCTCAGCAGTTTTCAAGCCCGATGCCATTGTGAATGCTGCAAATGTGAACCTCCAGCATGCAGGTGGTCTTGTCCTGACCCTCAGTAAAGCTGGAGGGCCAGAGATACAAGAACAGTCAGACACATACATTTCACAGTTTGGGACTTTGAAAACTGGTGACACTATTGTTACCAATGCAGGCAAACTGCCATGTAAAAAAATTGTGCATGCTGTTGGTCCATGCCTTCCACCAAATCCAACTCAAATAATGGTTTCCACAGCAGAGAAGCACCTGAAACTGGACATATCAAACATTTTCAGAGTGGTGGAAAACTGCGATTTCCAGTCTGTGGCCCGTCCAGCCCTGAGCTCGGGAATTTTCAACTTCCCAGTGAACCTGTGCTGCAAAGTTATAGCGACAGCTATAAAAGAGTTCAGTGGAAACAGAAAGTCAGCAGCTACACCCCTCAGCATTAACCTGGTGAATAATGATATGAAAACTGTTCAGGCAATGGAAAGAGCATGCCTGCAAGTATTCACCAACGAAACTAAAGCAAGACCAAGTGTCCCAAAGAGCAGCAAGAAAGATCTATCAGCTGAAGAACAGGTATGATAAATTTAACAACTTTCTTATTATTCCCAACTAAAATTCTCAAATGTAAAGTGATCCTAATAACCTCAAAATCTACATAGAAAAAGAAACACAATGATTTTTATTACATTTTAACCAAATATGATACATATATGGTAAAACTTCAATATTTCAATTCCTACCAGTTTAACCTTTTTATTTTTGAATTATCTGCAGCTCACCTCCTTGTGGAAAAGGAAAGACACAGGGGTTGTGGTTTCTGTGCTCCCCTCCCAGACAAAAGGAAATAGTCTGAACATACACCATAGTGAGCTGCGTACACTTCAACCTCACCGATGGCTTACAGGAGAGGTATAGTTTGCATTTGTTCTCTATCTTCAAAAGTTTGAATTATATATTAGGTCAGTTATTATTATTAACAGTCACATTGGTGGGGATAACTGAACTGGCGTCTTGTAGATGCTTGATGAAGCCACAATACAATCCATGCCTTTACTATTTATAATACTAAAATGTTTCAAATGTTGTTTTTTCACCCTATTCCCGGATCAAGATAATTGAAGGCCTGCTTCATCTTGCTGCCAATCAGCTACAGATGGGGAATCACATATATATCCTAAATCACTACTCAGCAGGTGGGATTCTGTTCGGGGAAAGGCAGCAAGTTGCCCAAGGTAACACCAAAAAAATGTCTGGACTGTAGTGAGGAGACGCAACAGTGTCTTTTTTGTGTGTGTGTATGTGGGGAAGTGTATAGATGACTATATGAAGTGACTAACATGAAAGTAATCATTGTTTTAGATTTATATTACTGCTACTTAATGCACAACAAATAGTTACATTTACATAGTTTTGTATGCACACTTGTATTAAAATAATGGTAAAAATATAGAATCCATATTTCTTTTCTTTCTTTTAGGAGAACTTTAACAATTACAAGAGAATTATTTCCTTTGTTAATATCAACAATGTTCACTGGAAGTTTCTGGTTAGTAGGAAACTTTTTCCTGGGTATTCCCTTGGAATGTCTAGTTTAAAAGGGGTTATCAATATTAACAAAATCAATTCTTTCAAAATTTTCAGTCCATAAATGCTGCCAACATGACTGTTTATCTGGTGGACCCTGCACAAAGTTCAACAGAGAGTGACGATTCCAACCTTGCAGCCAAAAGAATCAGGTATTTATGAGTTTCATCAAACATAGCATACTGTTTCATGGTGCTCCTTGCTCTACAGAAATGCAAGGTGTTTTCGGCATCTTTTAACAAGGTTAAGAACTTAGTTTTTAGTGGACTGGGTCTGGAAGGCTTGGGAATATTATTTAGGGGCATTTTAATACCAATCATAATGTAAGAAGTTATTTTGAATCCAGTACAACTCATTGGATCATATGTAGCAAATGTTCTCTGCTTCATTACAAATGATAACAACTTCTGCCCTAAATACTATAGGGAGTACCTGAAAATGAGAAGGGCATGCCATGGGAAGACAGATTGGGTGGACATAAAATGGCAAGGAGGAGTCCTGACCCATCCAACTCAGCAGGATGGCAATAGATGTGAGGTTATTGTCATCATGGTAGGAGCTTTGAATGTACATGTTTGTAGTTCATGAACAGCTGCATGGCGAGAGAGCCAGGCACATGTGTTGTTTTCAATGTTTGTGTTTGTTTAGATGGAAAGGGCCACGATGGAAGCCTTTCCAGCTCCTCCAGTGATGTCATTTGGGACACCCAAAAAGGAAATACGAACGAGAGGAAAACACTGGCTCTCCAGACACTGAGTGCATCAGGTTTGTAAAGAGTATTAAAAAAAAAGAGTAGTAAAATTGAGTAAAATAACCTTGCTTGAGTCTTTCTCTGTGCAGCAGAAAGATTTCAGAGCAGTCATGAGATCTCTTATTAAGGTCAACATTCAGTGCAGAATTTTATACTATTACATCATAGTTTAAAAACTTGTCACAACATGCTTTGATTTATATGTTTTCAATAAAAATCAAAACAATTAACAATTAAAATTCTACATATTAAGATAGTACTTATCCCCCCCTCCAGGAACAAGACATGGCCATCATTCATCTCACTCATGTCTTCATTACAGCGTCAAAACTATCAACAATGAAAAGCAATAAATAAGCAAAGAAACGTACATACATACACTATAAATAAATAATAAAGCAAATACATGACAAACACACACATACCTTGCTGGCCACACAAACCCAGAGGTGACAAGGTTATATATAAAGATATCTCCAATCAAAAAGAAGGGTAGCTTTCTTTCTCTCTCTACTACCATCAGACTCAAATACACAATGAAATATTTATCAAACTAAATCAAATAAATATGGAAACAAGACAAAAATGAAATGACAAATTATATTAAGGGCAGCTAAAGTACTTACTAAAAGTATTTGAAGCTAGTTGTAAAGGCAGAACATGCATGATTTCAGCTTCCAAATCACTGGATTTATTTTTCTCTGTTCTTTTATTTCAGTGTTGGATTTGGACAACAACTGGGCCATGTGCTCCATGGCAAAGCCATACAGACTCCGACATGAACAGTACAATAAAACAGACTACCTCAAAACTTGCACACTGTACATTTGCACATTCAATTGCACTATGCACAATATTTATATTTGTATATATATTTTTACATTTATTACTAATGTCTTCCTTTAATTGTATGTTCTTTTCTTGGCTTAATACGGGCTCTGAGAAACAAAATTTTGTTCCATACGAAAGCTTCTATTGGTATGACAATAAAAATGATGTAAAAAAACAAAAGACAATAAGATTCAAGGTTTTTTAAAGTCTTTTGATCTGCACTGTCACCACTGATCTGTTTTCTCTGTCTTGTCAGATTTCTGCTCTTGGTGCTGTAGAAGAACAGAACACCAAAAGGGTCACTTGGAATATCCAGTCAAGGCTATATTCAGATAATGTGGCAAAACAAATGACTGGTAGGGCGTCAATGGAAAGAAAGGATTGAAAGAAATGGTCAAAAGAAGTCTGGTAATCAGTAAGTTCTTTATGATACAGTGTGGACATGGCTAGTAGACCAGGGGTCTGTTTCAGGAAGGAGGTTCAACAAACTTTGAGTCTAACCCTGAACTCTGAATTGATTTACAGTCAGATGCTCTAAGTTAGTTCAGTCAACTCTGAGGAGGTTCACTCATAGTTCAGTGTGCACTATGACTATAAAATGACAACATGGATGTTCAATACTATGATTCACCATGGCAACAGCTGACACAAAGAGGCTGCCCACTTCACCATTGTGGAATTAGAAATCCTCTTGCTCACATGCAGTGAGTTAGAATTGTTTTTGAAATGATTAGCAACACTGCTGCTGCGTCAAAAAGAGTCTCAGACAAAAAAACTTTCTGAATGGTATTGTCTTTACAAACCCAGGAAGGCAGGCCCCAGTTATAGGATATATCCTATTTGTTATATAGCTGGTTAATTGGACACATTTTTCTACTGAACTGAAAGCAGCTATCAGAAGAATGTGTTATTAGCAGGGCTAAGTGTAACAAGGATCATTTGTGTTAATGATAGAAAGTATCACATCAGTGGTAGCCAATGGCCTTGTTCAGTGCTCAATTCTGTTTAAGTCAGTGTTTCAGTCAGTGGTAAGTCTGTTTATGTTTTTGCTCAAATCAGTGCTATAGTCAGTGTACAATTTAAAATGTGTTGTAACATTATATAAAACATATAGTAAAACTGTATATACTACAACTAAAGAGACTATCACGTCTTATTTCCCAATGCTCCAATTTGTGAGCATAAGCAGCCATTCTAGCTTTTCTCATCTGGCCACCCCAATATTTCAAGGTTTTGTTGAGCCATTTCATGAAACTAATAACTTGTTAGTAGTCATAGTTTGTACAGTCAAAAAAAAAAAATGGGATTCAGCTTCCACTTCATCCAAATCAACAATTAGAGCACAATAGGCAGTAACCCTGTATTTACCTCATTACCTCAAACTCTGATGTCTCGCCTTGAAACAGGAAATACTTACAGCTCCTTCATACAGTGATCAATCTGTTTGTGTGTTCTGTTCCAAACACATGATCAGGGTCCATCCCTCAACACACCTATGGGCTCATATATCTACTACTGCTATAGCGCCACCCACAGGCAATCCATGGTACTGACATTTACATACAATACCCGATCTCTTCCAAATTTCAAATGTTTCATCATGGACCCAATCCGAACTCATCTATATACACATTTTGCTCATAGGAATAGCGCCACCTAAAGGACACAATGAGTATTTACTCTCAGAACATGTTTTTAACAGGCTTGTGTTCACAACTCTTTCTATAATGATCTGTGATGAACAATCCTTCAGGACATAATTAAAGACACAGCACCACCTATTAGTGACAGGCAGTACTGCAATGTACACTATGCTGATAACTGCACAAGTAACCTCACAGTTTCAGCCTAGGCCTACTGTTGTTGATCTCTGGGAATGTGTAGCCCAATCCAGGTCCAGAACTAGGCACCCCTACAGGTTTTAATACACCTGCTGATTTTAAGGAAAGGTCTGGTCTTGGTTTTATCCACTTAAATGTGCGTAGTCTGGTCCCCAAGATGGACATGATGCGTATCTGGGCACTTTCCACTGATGCGGATGTAATTGTTTCATCTGAAACCTGGCTAAGCTAATCTGTTTTGGATCAGGATTTTTCCATCAATGGCTACAATGTATTTAGGACTGACCGCCCCAGAAGGGGTGGGGGTGTAGCAATTTATGTTAAGAATAAGTTCCAAGTACATCTGCTGCTCTCCAGATCAGTATCTAAGCAATCATCTCTGGTTGATCTCATCCTTACAAATATGCACATAAATATTCAACCGCCTCCATATTTGCAAATGACATCAGTGACCACTGTGTCGTTGCAACAGTAAGAAATATGAAAATTCCAAAAACAAAACCAGGCATTATTATGAGACGTGATATGAAACACTTTTCAGAACAAGCTTTTATTCAGGAGTTGTTTCATGTTGACTGGGGTCAAATTTCTGTCATTGCTGATGTTGAACATGCTTGGAGTTTCTTTTATGATTGTTTTATGAATATCATCAACAATCTCGCTCCTGTCAAAAAATATAGAGTAAAAGGCCGGAACAATGCATGGTTCATGACAGAGCTATCCAACCTGCTCCATGAACGGAACCTAGCATGGAGTAAAGCTAGAAAATCAGACCTCGCCTCACATTGGTTGGTTTTCAGGCGTTGGTGCAATGCATGCACAGAGGTCATTAGAAAAGCTGAAACTGATTACTTTCTTTCTAATACAACAAATAATCTGAACTATCCAAAAAAAATCTGGAGTACAATTAAATCATTATCTGGAAAAATGAATCATGTTGAGCTTCCTCCATGCATTGTGAAGGATGAAAAGAAAATGACTGAGAAGACTGAAATGCTTGACTGTTTCCACAGACATTTTGTTTCCTCTGTTTTTATTTGAATCCCTACACTCTTCCTGTAGCAGTACTCCCTCTGTGGATGCTGTTAATCAGGCATTACCAAATCAACCTTTTAGCTTTGATGAAATTTTAACTTCTCAGGCACATAAAGCCCTCAGGCACTTGGACACAACAAAATCTGCTGGTCCAGACAAATTGGAGCCCTACTTTTTAAAATTAGCAGCTGATTTCATTGCCCCGCCCTTGACACACATTTTCAACCTCTCCATAGCAACAAATGTCATTCCCTCAGTCTGGAACTCTGCCTTTGTTTCCCCCCCTTCTAAAAGGGGGTGACGCCACTATTTTAAATAATTATAGGCCCATTTCCAAATTATCTGTCCTGGCCAAAGCCCTTGAAACTTTTATCAGTGATCAATTGAAGGAATTTTTAGACAGTAACAACATTTTAGCAGCATCTCAATCAGGTTTCAGGAGAAAACACAGCACAGTTACAGCATCTCTTGTTATGGATTGTAACCAGGACTGGACCCAAAAGCAGAACTCAGGCAAAGATGGATTGTGAAAATACAAGTCTTTTATTTGGAGTTCACCCTGTGGTAATGGCACCGTGAGTACAGAGTGGAGCAGTCCCTCTCTCCGGCGTACTCACACAGAGGGTAACTGGAGCTCAGGCAAAGGCAGGCAGGTTCAGCAGCAGACAGGGAAGTGATCAGCACGAGAGCGGGAAGCATGCATGGCAGTCTCTGAAGCAAGATGGAAACACACAAGGACGTCAGCCAAACACACACAAAGACAAGCAAAACATAAACGCTTGAGTAGCCACGGACTCAGAATACCACTGAAAACTGAAGTACGATCTGGTGATGAGTAGGAGGAAATCCAGAGGCTTTATAGTAGAGGGTTGATTAGTGAATGGCTTCACCTGGTGCTGCCTGTTGATTGGAAACCCCGCCCACATTCACCCACAAGAAACAAACAAGGGGAAGAGACACAGGAGGAGGAGTCACAGACAGGGAAATGACAAAACACACACACAAAGAGGGAGAGGGGAGGGCTGCCATGATGAGGATCATGACATCTCTTAAAGTTTTCAATGATTTTAGTGACATTTTAGATAATAAGCAGTATTATGCAGCCCTTTTTATTGACCTGTCTAAGGCCTTTGATACAGTTGACCACAAGTTACTGAAACAATGACTGAGCCTTACAGGATTGTCTGATCATTCAGTCGGCTGGTTTGATAACTACCTCCATGACAGGTCACACACAATGTGTGCAGGCTGGTGGAATTACCTCTGGCATGCTTTTGCTTTCTCAAGGTGTGCTTCAAGGATCAGTCTTAGGACCCCTTTTATTCATTATTTATATCAACACGATACATCATAATGTTCTTAATGCAAATTTCCACTTTTATGCCGATGGCACTGTAATGTATTGCTCTGCACCCACCCCAGATCAGGCCCTGACACAGTTACAAACTGCTTTTAATACAATTCAACCACATTTTTATGATTTAAAACTTGTTTTAAATGCTGATAAGACAAAAACTATGCTGTTCTTCAACAAAAAATCAAAGCCTGCAAACCTGCCATCAATATGCACCTGTGAGGGGATCCAGATTGAACTTGTCTCCCACTACAGATACCTTGGCATTTTTTAATTGATGACACTTTAACCTTTAACCCTCACATCCAGCAGCTTGCTAAAAAAGTTGAAATTAAAGCTGGGTTTTTATTTTAGAATTAGATCATGTCTTTCTTTTGAAGCAAAGAAAAAACTGGTTGCTGCTACTTTTCTGTCTGCGCTGGACTACGGTGATGTTTTATATAAATGCATATCATGCAAATACTGTATATCATGGAGCTTTGAGGTTTATCACCAAATTTAAAACGATGACTCATCACTGTGTGCTGTACTCCAGAGAGGATGGTCCTACCTGTCGTCACGCAGGAAAAAACATTGGCATCTTCTTATTTATAAATGCATCCTAGGACTACTTCCTTCTTACCTCCTCGCTTATATTGCACAAAAGAACTCAGGAAGTCATAATCTTTGATCTCAGGATCTTTTATTACTATCTGTTCCCAGGGTCAGGACTGAACTTGGGGAAAAAGGCCTTCAGGTTTGCTGCTCCCTCCACCTGGAATGCTTTACAGAAGGATCTAAAACTGTCTGACATGATATCTTTGAATGCTTTGAAGCGGTCCTTAAACGACTTGGAGGCTGAAGCATCTGTCTGTAGATGTTTTGTTTAAATGTCACTCAGGCTGTTTGTCTGGAGGTACCTGTTGTGTAGCTGTTGTATGCGTCTGCTATTTGTATTTATGTCTATTGTCTATTTGTAACTCTGTAACTGTGCTGCTGCCTATCTTGGCCAGGACTCTCTTGGAAAAGAGATTTTTAAACTCAATGAGCATTTCCTGGTTAAATAAAGGTTATAATAATAATTTTAAAAAATGGATAGCGCTGGAGCATTGGGCCCATACCCGGCCGTCACCGGCAACGGGAGCCACAAGGGCTAGGCTGCAACGAGTAGGAGGGCCGCCACGGTGAGCACGGAAGCCTAGTTGAAAATGTTTGGCAATATTCATAAAAACATAATTTACTGCATGTCAACTGTGGTGTACAGGTGTCCAGGGTTCTAGTTTATCTAATTAAACCACTTCTAATTAGTGATTTTTCATCCGTAGAGTATCCTAACACTTTCAATCCACACAATATGTCAAAATTCACATGTAGGTGTTGACTTTATTGTCTCACATCCGTTGCCCATCACTACATGAGATACATAACTGTGAATCTTCAGTCCTGCTGTGACTTTAACAATACATTTTACACATTCAAAACTTACTTTGTTTCAATCTCCCAAATACCAGAAAAGTCACATCAACTCATCAGCTTTTTTCTAAGGTCAATTGTGTCATCACCTAATATGGTACATAGTCACTTAGTCACTTTTTCCAGGTTTCAAAGTATTCCATATAATTGACTTTATCTCTTGTTAAATGTTGTCACCAGATGGCGCCCTTGCTCAGTGTACTGCAATGTTCTGCTTAATGTTATATTGAACGTGTTCAGATGTGACGTCATCACGTCCCATGCGCAGTTGTTGTATTGATGAAGAGGAGAGCAGGTACGGCACCTGCAGCTCCGTTACTATGAAAGTATTTTATGATGAAACCTTTTGGCCTCAATAAATATGCCAATGGCTAAAGAACAAGACCGAGTCAAGCGTTGCTTATGCTCTACATGCAACAAGACTGCTGCGTTCAACGATGCTCAACAGGTTATGGGCCCAGGTAAAGTTGGACACAAGCTAACAAGGTAGCATGTTAGTTTCTCCGGAAGAAGTTTAACGTGAAGTAGTACACGGAGCTTCTACAACTAAAGGACCAGCTTGGAGATAAGTGAACGTCTTCCCGGAAGAAGTTTAACGCGACGTATTACGCGGAGGCCAATGAGACTGATAAGTAAGCTCAGCTTTATAAAAGTTCGTCAAGCTAAAGGACCACGCTGAAAGATTGGCGCGAACAAAAATGGCGTCTAGAGCAACGGGACTCATGGCACCACAACTTCTGTTCGATGGATCAGAAGATAAGTATGAACTTTGGGAAACAAGATTTTTAGGCTGCTTACATACTCTGAAGCTAAAGCAGACTATCTTGAATGAGCCCACCGGCGCTACTGAAGAGCAGCTAGCCGAAGATAGAAAGAAAAATGCTGACTGCTATGCCGAGCTAATAAGACTGATAGACGACAAAAGCCTATCGCTGATCAGACACGAAGCTGCTGACGATGGCAGGAAAGCTCTGAAGATACTGAGAGAGCATTATTCCGGAACAAGTAAGCCACGGATAATAAACTTGTACACATCACTGACCAAGCTACGTATGGCAGATAATGAAAGTGTCACTGACTATTTGATAAGAGCAGAGAACACCATAACGGCTCTGCGGGACGCGGGTGAGATTTTAAGTGATGGACTGACTGTAGCCATGATATTAAACGGGCTACCAGACTATTTCAAGCCACTAGCTGTCCATATAACACAAAACGAAGATACTGTCACATTCACAGACTTTAAAAGAAGACTACGGATCTATGAAGAGGCAGAGAAAATGAACACGGCAGAACCCACAGATAATGTGATGAAAACATATGTAAGGCAAGGTCGAGCCCCCACCAAGACACACACCAGCAACAGAAAAGATGTAGATGCTAGCGTGTCGTGTTATAAGTGTGGACTAAAAGGGCACAAGGCAAGACAATGTTATCGAAAAGTGTGGTGCAACTACTGCAAAAATAACACACACCAAGAATCCGTTTGCAAGAAAAAGGGAGGACGAGATGATATCGGAAAAGTCGTAGAGGAACAGGATAACGACCAAGACCATCTCTTCAAGGCCAAGCACACAAAGAACAAGTGGTCATCAGACAACATAAAGATGAAAGGTATCATGATGGACACAGGAGCAACATCCCACATTGTGAACGACATCGGAAAATTTAAAAGTTTCGACAACTCGTTCCAGCCGAAGACCCATTCAGTGGAGTTAGCTGACGGGACAAAGTGCAGTGGAATAGCACAACGGAGAGGAACAGCAACCATATGTCTACAAGACAACACTGGACGACAACACAGTGCACAACTACGGGATGCACTGTACATGCCTTCATACCCACATGACATCTTCTCAGTGGCAAGAGCAACAAATGGAGGAGCAACAATCACGTTTCAGAAAGGTGACAGTCACATGACTACCAAGGACGGTAGCAGGTTTGACATCCACGAGAGTGGAAATTTGTATTACTTACCAACTGTTGAGAAGAATGTTGATCAGTGTAAAGGATGTCACGACATTCAATCTTGGCATGAAATTTTGGGTCATTGTAATTTTGAAGATGTACAAAATTTACAAGGTGTAGTGAGAGGCATGGAGATAAAAGGGAGTGCTGTCAGATCAGCTCAGTTATGTGAAGTCTGTACACAAGGCAAATTCACTCAGACGAGAAGTAGGGAGCCAGACAGAAAGGCTAATAAACCCTTACAACTAGTTCACACTGACTTAGCCGGCCCTATGCCAACAGCAAGCATAGAAGGGTATAAGTATGCACAGTCTTTTACTGACGACTACTCAGGTACTATGTTTGTGTACTTTCTAAGGTCCAAAAGTGATGCATTGAAAGCTACAGAAAGGTTCTTAGCAGATGTAGCACCTTATGGAGAAGTCAAGTGTATCCGTTCAGACAACGGCACAGAGTTCACTAACCGAGACTTCCAGGCACTATTAACAAAGAATAAGATTAGACACGAGACGTCTGCACCTTATTCACCCCACCAAAATGGGACAGCAGAGAGAGGTTGGCGAACCCTCTGTGACATGAGTAGATGTTTACTGTTAGAAAGCCAGTTACCAGATAAACTATGGAACTACGCCATGCAAACAGCAGCTTATGTGAGAAACAGGTGCTACAGTAGACGCACAAAGAAAACACCATTCGAGCTGTTTACAGGTAAAGAACCAAACATATCCAAGCTACAGAAATTTGGTTCAATGTGTTTTACTTATAAACAACAGAAAGGGAAGCTAGACTCTAGGTGTGAGGAAGGTATTTTTATCGGCTATGATAAAAACAGCCCAGCTTACCTAGTGTACTATCCCAACACAGAAAAGGTTCAAAAACACAGGTTGGTAAAGTTTACAACCAAGATAGCCAAAGAAAAAGAAACGCAAACACCTGAGTCATACACAGAATGTGATGACAGAAATGTCCATACCAGAGAAAAAGACAGCAAAGTAGATGTTGATGAAAAGGTGGAAAATGCACCCGGTCAGGACATTCAAAGTGGTACTCAAGAGAATTTACCTGAACAGACTGAAGGCACACAGCCAGGTAAAGACATTGAGATTGAGATCAGACGGAACCCACAGAGAACCAAAAAGAAACCAGTTCGCTTACAAGATTTTGAGACTGAGGATGCAGAGGACAAATTACAAACATGTGTTGACTCGTGTTATAGAGCAATATCTGACAGTCCTCAAACTTACCAAGAAGCCATAGTGTCAAACAGGTCAAGACACTGGAAAAACGCCATGGATGAGGAAATCCGATCACTTGAGGAGAACGAGACTTTCAGCCTCACCCATTTACCACCGGGCAAACAGACAGTGGGGGGCCGATGGGTCTACGCACTCAAAAGTGACATTGATGGATCAGACAAATACAAGGCAAGATTTGTAGCAAAAGGCTACAGCCAAAAACCAGGAATTGACTATGAGGAGACATTCTCGCCCACAGCTGATATGACAAGTGTAAGAGTGGTCATGCAAAAGGCAGCACAAGAGAGTCTAGTCTTACACCAAATGGACGTGAAGACAGCCTATTTACATGCACCGATTGATCGTGAAATCTATATTGAGCAACCAGAGGGTTATGAACAAAAGTCAGAAACAGGTGGAAAGCTTGTATTTAAGCTGCATAAGTCACTTTATGGTTTAAAACAGTCAGGTCGCAACTGGAATGCTATGTTACACACATGTTTGACTGAAAATGATTTTGCACAGAACCCTGCAGATCACTGTGTGTATACAAAAGAAAACCACAATGAAAAGGTAATACTGATCATATGGGTTGACGATCTGATCATAGCAGCTAGTAACGAGAGTATACTGAAGAGTGTAAAAAGCATGCTAACTGAAAGGTTCAACATGAAAGACTTAGGGAAGTTGAAACATTTTCTGGGAATAGATTTTGACCAAACAGAAGGTCAGGTCAAAATGTCACAACAGAGATATGTGAGAAAGATTTTGGAGAGGTTTGAAATGCAGGACTGCAGGTCCAGAGAGACCCCATGTGAACCAAAACTTGAGTTCACAGAAAATGCAGAGAAAATGAAAGATCCAAGAAAGTACAGAGAAGCAGTGGGAAGTTTAATTTACTTGTCCACATGCACAAGACCAGATATAAACTTTGTGGTCAGTAAACTATCTCAGCACTTAGCTGAACCAACAGAAGAACACTGGAACACAGTAGAACACGTGTTCAGATACCTCAAAGGTACAGCAGAACAGGAGTTATTCTTCAAAAGAGATGACACAGATAAACTAGGTCTAAGAGTCTACAGTGATGCTGACTGGGCATCAGATGTAACAGACAGACGCAGTACATCAGGATATTGTGTTAGTCTATGTAAAGGAAGCTCTTTAATCTCATGGAAAACAAGGAAACAACCAACAGTAGCATTATCAACATGCAAGGCAGAATACATGTCCCTAGCGTCAGCTATACAGGAGTGTATTTATTTGGGACAGCTACTCAAAGGTATTGACAAATACAAATATGCACAAACAAAAGTGTATGAAGATAACCAAGGTACTATATCATTAGCCAGAAACCCAGTGAACAGACAACGGTGCAAGCATATTGATATTAAGTACCATTTCATAAGGGAAAGTGTAAACAATGGAAAAGTAATCTTGGAATACTGTCCTACTGAGCAAATGATTGCAGATGTAATGACAAAGCCAGCTACAAAGCTAAAACTGAGGAAGTTTGCTCAGGACATGTTTGGTACTTAAAAGTGCATAAAAGAGTGTGTTCATATTGTTAAGGTAAAAGGAGAAACCTTACTTCTGTTGTTTTGTTTCTGTATAACCTAGTGAGCTAAGAGCGAGTGGGAGTGTTAAATGTTGTCACCAGATGGCGCCCTTGCTCAGTGTACTGCAATGTTCTGCTTAATGTTATATTGAACGTGTTCAGATGTGACGTCATCACGTCCCATGCGCAGTTGTTGTATTGATGAAGAGGAGAGCAGGTACGGCACCTGCAGCTCCGTTACTATGAAAGTATTTTATGATGAAACCTTTTGGCCTCAATAAATATGCCAATGGCTAAAGAACAAGACCGAGTCAAGCGTTGCTTATGCTCTACATGCAACAAGACTGCTGCGTTCAACGATGCTCAACACTAGCGCTAGCACTTATCCATGATAAATAAAAATCATCCACTAGATCTTCAAATCTGCAGACACTGGGGAGTAAAACCGACCTCTGTGTTTATTAAGACAGCCTACAACTAGCATGCCTCCCTCCTAAGCTCCTTGTTAGCACACATTTGTGCAGGTAATGAAAAACGGGGGAGGGATTCAGTATTATTTTATACAGTCTATGGGCTGAACAAGCTCCGAGCTCTGAGCTCTGACTCCGTGACAGACCGGATATTGTTGTTACGTAACAAAAACACTGAAGTCTGAAACGGCTCGTTTCACACACATTTACAGAAAGGTGGAGAAATCAGAACAGGGGCAGAATGGATTTTTTTCATTCTCGGGGGGTTTGTAGACAGGGACACATATTTCAGGTAGAGAACCATTAAAAAGTCCATTTTGCATGATATGTCACCTTTAACTGTACATTGCCCAGTCATTTTTACATGAAATATATGAATAATTAAAATTTGTGAATCCTAAAAAGGGTTGAAATAAACACATTTTAAGTGTTCCCCCTAACTCTGGTTATGAGTTATTTATGGTATATCTGAATGAACTCACATGTTGTGTTGCATGTACTACAAATGAGATTATAACTTCAACACCTGAGGAGTACATTCTAACTCAGAAAAAGGGGTTCAAGTTTAACTAAAAAAAAATAGTGATTTTCACACTGCTTTTGAGTTTATTCGATGGTCTCACATGTACACTAAAATGTAGTAGTTTTTGACTCCCAGGGAGTTTATTCCAAAATGCTAAATTTGCTGTGTACTTTTGAAAGCTCCTCCTAGAGTTTTTCTCCAATTCAGTCCAAACAAGGCACATTCTATAGCAGAAATATTGGGGATTAAATTATTGTGAAAGGAATTCTGTTCAGACTAAAATTGTGGGCGTGGCACACTGTCAAGTTTTTAGGTTTTCTTGGCAATCTGCCAAAAACTTGGAACATTTGCACCACCTGAGGCAGTATATACTCTCAGATCTTGCTTTCGCATCATGTGATGGCAAAAATCAGGCGACGGTTTACATGTGGCAGCGGCTCGTGTAGGCGGTGGCCGCGGGTGTGCGAGGGCAGGTTCATCGCCGATTGCGGCTTTAATTAGTTTTTCTTTTATACCTGCAGCATTTCCCTGGGCTGAGGTTTCAGGGAGAAAATACCCAATTGTCCCCCTCATGCAATGTCCCTCCTATCCCTCCTATGACTATACAAGAGTATTTTAGGAAGGTTTGTATCTTGTCCAAAGTAATACCTAGGATATTCTTTATCAGGTACACTTAGTGTCTGAAGTTGTAGGTCACACACAAACTTAGAATGCTACTAGATATCATTTGGAAAAGAGCTGCAGTGCCTGATGTAGGTATGACCATTTTGAGATGTTGAGTCAAAATACTCCTTCAGGTTTCTGCCTGATAAAGGAAGTTTGCAACATTTAGCAAGTAACAGTGGCAAGGCTCTGCTCATGGTGGACAAACATGAGACATAATCTTATCTTGATGTTATGTCTAATAATATAACAAAGAGTAGGGTCTGGACCTGCTCGTTATGTTAGGTGTCTTGTGATGACAGGGAGAACAACATACTAAAATAATTCCTGAGGGGAAATTCTTTTTTTTAATTCTGGCCTCAACCATGCTGCACACATAGGCCAGAGATACACACACATGCACAAACAAAAACATTGCACATGACATTTTTATGAACTAGTGCCATTTATACATACAGACTTTTTGATTGATCAATCAAACGCTTGCCTTGTTTTCACCTGGAAATATCAAATGACTGACCACTCATTTGATATTATACTTTTTATTTTTGTCACTTCTTAATGGAAGTGAACTGTACACAAAGCACTGGATAAATCATGACCTGCACTGATGTTTTAAGGGACAGTGTTATCATTTTGTCAAAGTAGAGACCTGCTCATGAACCAGGAGAGGGGTGAATGGTGTTACCTACAAACTGTTGAGCCCTGTTTAATAGGGACAGGGGTCTGTTTCTGAGTGTCTTTGAGTTTCTGAGTCTGCACTGTAGTTCATACACTCACTGATAAACCACACTACTGTAGATAACAATGATTTTTTTAAGCCACTCGTCGCTTCTGACCATATTTACCTTCTCCATCTCTCTTTCACTTTTTTGCAGTGGTAAAACCTGGGAGGACACATGGGAGCTAGCCAGTGAATTTCAGAACCACACCACCACTCTTTAGTCTGTTCCTTCTCTGGTTCAGCCAACCAGGTGTCGGCATGAGTGTCGAGCGACCAGAAAGCTCTGCTAACTAAAGTTGATTGGCCTGTTGCACCTATATATTTATCTACATGTGTTTACATTCCATGTTTTCTGTTTGCTGAATTTCAGTAAAGTTTTTGCACATACCTTGTCTGTTTTTGTTTTATTCTTGAAGGTCTCATTTAAAACACCTTTTGAATTTCTCCTTTCTCCTGAATTTAGGTACACGTAAATATCTGCAGGATCATGTTGTGTCGAACTATGAGACTTGCATGGCTCTTTATGTGCTGTAAATGCTGCTACTGCCATCGTGGGGGACTGGTCTGTGTGTTTGTGAGATGTCTCAGCTAAATTTTAGAATACAAGTGGAACAATATATTATAGTGTTTTGTGCGGGTCAGTTGGAGGACTTATATACTCATCTCTCCAACTGAAGTATCGACCACATATACTGACTAGGTAGATCCGGTCTAACAGAGGTGGAACACCTGAGGTTGTAGAGACCTATAGTAAGTAGTTGTAGCAGTTTTTTTCCTAATGTCCTTTTTGCTTATTTACAGCCATGGAAGCTTCTGGGCTATACACGAACATGTGATGCTCTATCTGTAAACTTGAACAACAAAGATTACCAAGATTACCAAAGAAAATTGAATGAAAATCCATTAATCAAGAAATTCACATTATAGACTTCTCCCATGAATATTCATTCAACTAACTGCTCTCAATTTCACACATTGACTATACACAGTCCAGACATGTGCAAACGTAAAAAAAAATAAAATAAAAATTGACAAGACTTGCCCTATTACCCCTCTAGAACACTACGCTCCCAACATGCAGGCTTGCTAGTTATACCTAAAATCTCTAAAAGTAGTATGGGAGGTAGAACCTTTAGTTACCAGGCCCCTCTCCTATGGAATCATCTACCAGTCAAGGTCCGGGAGGCAGACACCCTTTCCACTTTTAAGAGTAGACTTAAAACTTTCCTTTTTGATAAAGCTTATAGTTAGAGCTGGATCAGGCTTGGACCAGCTTTTGTTATGCTGCTATAGGCCTAGACTACCGGGGGAACTGGCGCACTAACACACTGGGATCCTAGCTCACCCCCTTCCACCAAACCCCTTCATCACTTACTTTAACTCTCCCTGTCCCATTAAAATTACTAACCATAGATCTTTCTGGAGTCCCTGAGCTCCCTTGTCTTGTAGATTCCTCTGAGCTGCCGTAGACGTCCTCCTGCTGTGGACGTTCTGGACTCCAGCTGATACGGACGTGCTGGACTCCAGCGGCAACAGCTTCTACTACTCGTCTCATCACTATCACCTCTCTCTCTTACTCCCCTCTATCTGTCTTTCCAGACCCAACTCAGTCGAGGCATGATGGCTGTCTAACATGAGTCTGGTTCTGTTCGAGGTTTCTGCCTGTTAAAAGGAAGTTTTTCCTCACCACTGTAACTAGCTAAATACTGTGATGTGCAATGCTCATGATGGATTAAGGTGGGTCAGACTGAGTCTTACCCTGTCTTGAAGTTGGGTCTCTGTTCATAATTTGACATAGAGTGGTCTAGACCTCCTATGTTTGTAAAAGCGTCCTGAGATAACGTTTGTTGTGATTTGGTGCTATACAAATAAAGATTGATTGATTGATTGATTGATTGATGAAGACTTGCTCCACAATACAATGGTAACAAATACTAAACTAATTCAACTAACAGAAATAACAGACATCCCCTTTATTTTTCTTTCATTCTGCAGAACAGGAAAATAAATATTGGAAATGTATTGAAAAAATTATAAGAGGGATTTAATATATAAGTATACACCCAATGTAGCAGTCCAAAAAAAAAAAAAAAAACAGCCAGACATGGTTTGACATGAAGGATTTAGTGTTGTTCTATGGTTTGTACATAAGAATGTTTGGTATGAAATTGCTCCTGGTTCAGACCATAGACTGTATATAATAGGTTCAGATGAATGAAGAGTCATGCTCTTCCCATTGGCTGCCTTTGGTGTCAGTCATAGGTGGAATGCGGAAGCTGTACAAAACTGTATATTCTGTCTATTTTGTCTCAAATAAATCGAATAACCTACCATCTCTAATTTTTTAAAATATTTTTTTTAAATCAAGATTTAATATTTCTAGTACTTCGGCTGTAATATAGATTTGGTACGCCCATCTAATATATACAAAACTGGATAAATCTTTTGAACTGGGAGGAATGATATACCAAAACCCTTCCTGTAGTAGAATAATGGCTTAAACATACACAAAAAAGCTGACACATTCCCTTACTATAAATGAATCGTTAAGTTTCATCACAATTTCTGCTTCGGCTGCAGGAAATGTTTAATAAAGTCTACCTACCCAAATTCCTGTTTTTACAGTAATGGGCAAAATATCTTGCACAAACAAATAAATACACTTTTTTTTTTGCATTGACCATCTAGGTGCAGTTCAATAAATACTTCGGCTGCAAGAGATGTATGATATTTTCAGTGGATATATCTTTTCAGGACCCTATTTAACATACAATTTTGGAAACTTAAAGAACTACAAATATGGCGCTGATTTGAATCGCGATGAATGACGTAATGCTAGGGACTTGTAGTTTTTCAAACTTTCTGTGTGTTTCTTGGATTTAAAGCAGTAAATACTAAAGTCAGAAAATACTTGGGAGTTTAAATGGGTGGGTAATACATGTATGTCATTATCTAAACATATATTTTGTTGGTAAATTGATCAAAAGTAGTTTTAATCACATTTTACCTATTGTTGATAGCACCCCTGTTGGTGAATATCCTGACATGAAACCTGAGTCTAAGAGCTCTCTAAAACAGTTGGTCCCATGCCTTTAGCTCTTTTTGTTGCTGACTTATAAGCTTTCAAACATGCCCTGAGGTTAAGGTTCAAAGGTCATTATTACAAAGCAGGGGTCATTTACAATCTTCATCTTGACATATGTTACTCTCCCGAATAAGACCTTTCCAATGATGTATGTGGTTCAGCTCTAAACCAAAAACTTCGATTTTGTCATTTCATGGGCGAGGGGTCTTGAGGATGTACTCTCAGAGAGCACTTTGAAGGCACAGTACAGCAAACTTTGTATATCCTGTGTTTGTTTGTTTGTTTTTTGTTATCTTGTCTGTTTATCTGCTTGTTTGGTCTTTTGCTACTTAGTTTTTGTTGTTGTTTTGATAGGATATAGCTGAAAATGTGGGAGAGTATAGGCTTGGAGGCCCCCCTTAAAGGCTTGGTGCAGGATTTTGGCCGTATGGTCAAAAGTCTGAAGTCTACATGAAATTGAGTTTTCTGACAAATAAGTTAATGGAAGGTAAGTAAGTACATTTACGACAGTAATGAGTACTAATGTGCGTTGCTGAGATCATACATATGTAGTTTGTGCTGCCTTACCACTTCATCACATTTCACAGTCAAATTTTGCAGTCCAAATTTTTACTCCACTAGACTTAATTGCCATCTTTTGTACCTACAGTGCCATAAGGGCGGAGTTTTTACACAATTGATTATATAATAGGCTCTTATACAATCAATGTGACAAAGACCAAGGAGCTGATTGTGGATCTGAGGAACAAGGCATCAGTGACCTCTGTTCCCATCCAGGGGGCCAGTGTGGACATTGAAGAGGACTACAAATACCTGGGGGTGACAATAAATTGGACTGGAGCAGGAACACTGAAGCCGTCTACAAAGACGTCCTGAGCCGCCTCTACTTCCTGAGGAGGCTGAGATCCTTCAACATCTGCAGGGCTGAGGGGAGTGGATGCAAACAGACTGAATAAACTGATCTGTAAGGTCAGTGATGTTGTCGGGTTGGAGCTTGACTATGACGGTGGTGACAGAGAGGAGGACTCTGTCAAAGCTCCATGCCATCATGGACAACATCCACCAACCCCTCTACAACATGCTGGTGAAACACAGGAGCACATTCAGCGCAAGACTGATCCCCCCTAAATGCACCACAGAACGCCACAGGAAGTCATTCCTGCCTGTGGCCATCAGCCTGTACAACTCCTCCCTCTGATCACTGAACTATATTCTGTACTCTGTGCAATACACTGTGCAATATCCCTGCCACTTTAACATCCTGTATAATACCTTCATTCCCAGCACTTTTGTACATAGCGCACTGTAACTATTCTGCGCTTCTGTATATACTTGTGGCAACTCGAGGGTGAGATAGGATAGATTTTATGTTATGTTAAAGGTACAAATTGTCCTTAATGATTTTAGAGCCAGCAATGCCACCTTGGGAATTTCACCCAAATAATTAATGAAAGAGGAAGCTTGAATATAAGACACTCAGGTTTGTTCTACCTCTTAAAGAGCCAGAGACATGGTTCCAAGTTTAACAATACGTCCTTTTATTTTAACAATGGTAAAATGACAATAAAAATACCACACACACACACACACACACACACACACACACACACACACACACACACACACACACACACACACACACACACACACACACACACACACACAGGGAAGGGGGAACTTTATTCAGGAGCTGACTTACCACTGGTGCATGGATCGAGGAATAGGTGATCCCAGGGAAGAAAAACACCCCAATCACTCGTGGTAATCACACTCACTCACACGGTGAGCCAACTAAAGACCAGGGATACATGGCACACAATAAGGGGGAAACCACCACCAGGACACCAGGAACCACCACCGTCGGCTCTCAGCAACTGAAAAGGATAAAAGGGAATCAATGGGTTTGCACTCAGAAAGAAAATAACAAAACAATACCAACACCAAATAATACTAAATTATATTAAGTAGTATGGATGGCAGCCCCCAAATAACTTGGGCAGATCAGACATCTGCTGCCAAAACACACAACCCTTAAATGAACAAGATAGAATAAAGCAAAACCTACAATTGATGTAGAAAATATGTTTCTTCACTAATCCAGAAAAATAAGAATTAAACAACAGAAAGGATAATTATCTAAATCAAGAGAGAAATAAAGAAAGTAAAGAAATATGAAATTGGAAGCAGGTAGCAGTGAGTGTTTCCTTGTGTTCTGTGCCTTACACATCGTCTTCCTCTGGATCAGGCCATTGTTATACCACTCCTCACTGTCCTCTGGTATGGAGAGTAAATCAGAGTCCACAGCAGCTACACTGCTGTATGCATGCACTGCTTTTTTGTGTTGACATCTGAGTAAGTGCAGCCTGCGATTGAGGACACTGATGAGCCCATGTGAAGCATCCTCTGTCAGGTCAATGAAATCTGTAGAGGAAATTTTGTTGGGAAAAGATTAAAAAATAATGTCACTCCCTCATTGAACAACTTTTTATCAGCTGTTTCCAGAAATGTTGAAGTACTTTCTTAATCCGTGTTCTGCTGAGGAGTTATAACCCTCAGAACAAACAAAGTGATGCAGCCCCACGTTTTAACCACTGTCTAAATACTAAATGTCAGAAACAGAAAAACATGCACACACTATCTTTTCTACAATGAATTTTTCCAGCACATAGAGAACTCATCTTATGTTTAAACTAAGGGGCTCCACCACAGCTGCAGCTACAGTGACCACCACTAAAAAAAGAATTAGTTTCAATATCAGACAGCAATGATTACTGGCCCAGAAATAGAAGAAAACTCTAAAAGTCAAAGTTCATGTTCAAAATAAAGTTCTTCGTCAATCTTAAATAAATAATACAGTAAGAGGTTGAATTTCCTGTTCTTGAACTTTTTTTGAGAACAAGGTGTCTCAAGGACATCAGATGACATCTACCGATGTAAGACAATTTGATAATAGTGGATGAACATTTTGAAATGTGAAGGTCTTGTACGTACTGCTGGTTTTGATGCTCTCCAAAGTCTGTTCTTTGACTTCCTCAAGTTCTTGCATGTCCCCAAGAAGGTACTTGATGTGTTGAGACACACAAGGATGATCTGCTCCTCCTCCAAGCGTCTGACCAGCATGACCTGGTCAAAGACAGACCTCTTCAGCCTGAAGTTGAATTAAGGAGAGGAAAGGAACAGAGGGTTATGCATGAGTATTTATGTGTTGAATTTGTACTGCACAATAATTTGTATGAGTTAACAGCTTTTCTAGTTTGCAAAAATGACATTACATTTTTTTTCTTCAATTAGAAGAAAACAAGTTTTCAAAAGTTTGTTTGTTGAATGGAGGTGAGATCCATCATTTCTGATGCATTCTGGGACGTTGGGGTATCTAAAGGCTAACATTTGATTCTGAACACATTGTTAGCTGCACTATCATGTTGACTTGTTTATAGAGTTAGATAAATGAGGGATTACCACAGACAGACAGTTTGCCATTAGACCAATTGTCCTCTTTTTCCCTCCATACATTCCTGCACACACTGAAGCCCTGCTGATACCTGATTGGTCAATAATATTCAGACTACAAACGTACTACAAATGACAACCAGCCCACTTCCCAATTTTAAAATCCAGACCTCAAGTAACATACCATACATTTGTATGTGGAATCTGTAAAAGGAGATTATATGAGAGGTGACCGAGTAGATACTCCATGAATTTGGAGACATCATGTCTGGTCAGAAGTATCATGAGCATAAACTATGTTCAAAAATTAAAAGACAACTGTGCCACTCTAACAATTATAATACCATCTTCATGTCTCTCCAATGGAAGGACATAGCCCTCTGTGAGACTGCAAGCCAACTCCTCGTCAATTTGATCTCCTTCCACCAGGATGTTGTATTCCAAGACTTTTTCTCAAAGCTTCTTCTTGAGCTCTGTCATTGTTTTTTTCTTTCTTTGTCTGACCCTGTTACTATGTGAAAAAATGAGACAAAATGTAAACAGTGTCACTGTATTGTTACAGATGGAGGTAGTCTGTGACCTCCAGGGCTCCTAACGAGCCCATCATTGAGAGCACCTGCCCTCATTGTACCCAGCTTGAGCTCATCAGCCTGGCTGCTCAATAAAAGGAGCTCCTTTCCCTCAGTTAGGTGTGTGCAACAGAGAAGACAACACCTTCAGTTGTTTTCTCTGGGTTTGTTTGAAGAGTGTGTTGTGAGAGAGTGTGTATGATTGTGGAGGGAAGGAGGGTGACTAAAGGATCATTAAAAAGAGGATTGATCTCTCAGGAGAGTTTTTTCAGATTACAGTTTGTTTAGGCCTGTTCCTTAGTTTGTCTACTCTTTGTAGTAGAATTAGTGGGTGTCTGTGGAGCTTTACACCTCCACTCCACCTTTTAAACCCCAAAGGCCTTACATCTGTTTGTATTTGAGGGTTTGAAGTTTCTTTTTGTTAGTGTCCCTGTCCGTGACCTCTGACCTTGTCATGTGGCTGGCAGACACATAACAATATCATAAAGTTGTTTTTGTAAACAGTAACATAAATAACTCTGGACTACAAACCATGCTGACAATCAGATCTTGCTTCTTGTGCAAAAGTGTTGCTGTGATGTTTTCAATGTCAGCCCTGAGGTCTTCAGTACATCCAGGTGCATGGACTCTGTCTGAAAAAAGAAAAAGAAAATATGGAGTGCAGAAATGATTTTTTATTTTTTTTTTTTAAATATGGCTTTTACCTAAAGTTGTTTTACAGAGATCCATGCATTAAAAGATCTACTGTATGTGTGAGAGGACATCAATGTCCTGTGAATGTTGTATCTGTATCAATCAATCAATCTTTATTTGTATAGCACCAAATCACAACAAATGTTATCTCAAGACTTTTTTTTTTACAAACATAGGAGGTCTAGACCACTCTATGTCAAATTATGAACAGAGACCCAACTTCAAGACAGGATAAGACTCAGTCTGACCCCACCTTAATCCATCATGAGCGTTGCACATCGCAGTATTTAGCTAGTTACAGTGGTGAGGAAAAACTTCCTTTAACAGGCAGAAACCTCCAGCAGGACCAGACTCATGTTAGACAGCCATCATGCCTTGACTGAGTTGGGTCTGGAACTGTTGTGTGGTCTCCTCATCCAGCTTGTGCTCATTCTGGATGCTGCAGAGGCTGGCAGCTTCCTCCTTTGCCCTCTCTGTGACCTTTTGAACAGAAAAGTATCACACATAAGAGCTCATGCAACACAATACATGGAAGATAACTATAATACTTTTGTATTTGACATTGGATGTCTTCTGATTGTCTTCTACAGAAAGTCTAACAATCATATATATCTATGAGAATGTGGATACTGAAAAAGATATCTGTATATACTGAAGGCTTTAAGTTCTCCTTACTTTGATGTATCTGCGGGTTAAGGCTTGATGAAGGTTGTCCCTCTTCTGTCTGTTCCAACACATGGCCTGTTGTGTCAGCATGTTAACCCTTCCTATATAAAAAGATACATTTAAAAAAACACCCACAAGCTACTAAGTAATAGTTCTTCAAAAACCTGACAGGGCCAAGATGGCGCCACGGACGGTCGCCCTGGTACTGCGCTCTCTTGAACATGTTGAGTTTTTCTCTTTTTTTTTGTAGTTTTATTCTCTGGTTTCTTTTACCAGTTATCTTTTTAACTTGTTAACATTGAACAGTCCTGCTGAACTTTTTACACCGGTTTTCATTGAACCTGGAAGTTTCGCGGAGATTCTTGCTGGTGGAGCCGCAGCTCTCTATGGTCTTTGCCGGAGACGCCGGCGCCGGGGCAAGCGAGCAGGCGCGCTCGTCAGACTGAGACAGCGGGGGTTACGCAGTGCGCTCCCGTCCATTCACCTGGCGAATGTCCGCTCCCTGGCAAACAAGATGGATGAACTGCTGCTCCTCAACTCAAGAAACACGGACTTTTGCAGATCCGCCGCCCTGTGTTTCACTGAAACCTGGCTCAGTGAACACATCCCAGACAGCTCGCTGCACTTACCGGACTTTCAGCTCCACAGAGCGGACCGCGTAAAGGAACTCTCTGGGAAGACGAGAGGAGGCGGAATCTGTTTCTACATAAACAAAGGTTGGTGTACAGATACCACAGTGTTGAAGAAGTCATGCAGTCCAAATCTGGAGACTCTTTTCATAAACTGCAAACCCTTCTATTCGCCGCGGGAGTTCTCCTCCTTTATTCTGGTCGGCGTCTACATCCCACCTCAGGCCTGTGTAACGGAGGCGTTACAGCACCTGGCTGACCAGATTACAGACGTGGAGAAAAAACATCCTGACTCTCTTAACTCAGCTGATGTATTGTACATCTTACCGTGTTACATCCCTGCATTTGATTATGTGGTCAGGTGTTTCTCCTAGAGGGTCTATGTAAACTGCACGCCTCTCCTTTGGATAAAGGACCTGCATAAGACGTGTAATGTGTCAATACAAATTTTGAATTAGTACAGCCAATCTTCATGCAGGAGAACACAAAAGTATATTTACACTCCTGCACATGACTACTTTGCAAATGTGTGAAGTTCTCACCACAAGTGTCCAATGTCTGTTGTCACACACAGGGCCTAAGAGGACATCGTAGGCCATTGGGTCAACCTGAAACAAAAATATCCTCAATACAAACTTGTATGCATTTTAAATAAGTCTGAACGGATTTTCTAAAAGGTTACCTTCTTTAATCCACGGCATGATCCATGCCACAGAGCAGTCATTGCAAAGGAGTCAACAAGATAAAACCTTTTCAAACTTTCCTGTTGTAACTTTTGAATGACGACATGAATGAATGCATTCAAAACCTGAAAAGATAATATTGAGAAGATCATTTTTCCCATATCAAATAAAGATGAAAATATGAATGAAAACACTATGCATGCATTTACCTCACTCTCTAGTTCCCTTCCAGGTGCCAGATTTTGCAGGTCTCTGGCAAAAAGTTTGTATGGTCCCACTTTGCTCCACCTTGGGTTAGGGTTACCAGATGTCAGCCATTACTGTGAATTAGAATCAAGAGTGGTTTACTGAGGCAATTTCCACACAGTCTTACAGAGAACAATGACAAAATCCTGTTTGTATATTGCTATAGTAAAAGTGTTTTAAAACAGATACTCACATTCTTCAGGGATGTTTGAAAATATTGTCCTGGAGGAAGCAGTGTCTCCGGACATGGGGTCTGATTGTGGACTTGGGGTCTCACTGAGGTGCTGGGGTACCATGGGGGAGTGTTGACAGAGTGAGTCATTGGGGCTCTTGATCGGGGACTGCAGACTTACTGTCTCACTGAGGCTGTTGATCGGAGACTGCAGACTTATGGTCTCACTGTGGCTCTGAGGTACTGCAGGGGACAAACAAGAGCTGGTCTGCTGTGCATGAGGAATCAGTGGGGAAAGTGCAATCCATTTTGCAGGGATTCGAGGCTGTGGTTCCACGTATCTTTTGAGATGATCAATGTTAATTTTCTCTATGGTTCTGCCATTACACTGAAGTAGATCTGCACTTTTACCCTCAATATTTACTATGGCAAAAGGTCCCAGTAAATCTGGTTCCATCTTCCCTCCTTTCCTTTGCTCTTGGCGTATGTTTTTTCTGAGAACTCTGTCACCCACTTCGAAGTTGTCCTCTTCCCCCTTTGACATCTTTCTCTTCCGCACCTTCTCTTGGGAGTCTAAAATGTTGGCCTCTACTTGAGCATGGATGTCTTTCAGTTGTGAGGCTCGGATGCACAAGTCCTCATTTCTAGTCAGAGCATTTACCTGCTCTTCACTGATCTGCAACATAAAGTAGGAAATTAAACACAAATAAGCATGATGGACATAAATAAGTATAAACAGTAAGATACAAAACATTTTAAAAATAAGGTGTCACAATTCGGTCATGTGGTGTCAGCTCACGACCATATATGTACAATGTAGCTAACTCAGTAGAGTCTAGAAGTTTAAGAAGCGATTTCCACAACTCATACTGTGTTCACCGCTAGGTGATGCTGTTTTCTCAGTACACCTTTGTAAATGAGTAGTCACTGAAAAGGATAGAAACACTCACACTCTGGGTCATGGTGCAACACAACAAACACTTTCCCAGCAGCCTTTGCTTCCCAACACTATAGCATAACTCCTGTAACAATAATGAAGCACAAGCTCATAAACATGACGAACAGAACAATATTCACACAAGCCCCCACGGCCGTCACAATATGTATGTGTGTATTTTTATTCTCATTATGTTTTATCGGATCTATAATATTTTGAAACAAATGGGAAAAATAACAGCTTAGTATTTACTACCGTTATGTGGTGGTGCAGAGTCAGACTGTCTCATCCCCACACAGAAACAACGCATGCAGCATGAGACATCCTGGATCTGTTTCTTCGCTCTTCTTCATTTTTTTAATGTATTGTAACGACCGTGGGGGATTGTGGGAGTATTGTTGTGTTTCTCATGTTTAGGAGCTTTCAGTTTATGCGCCTCTGGTTGGTTACATGGATTATGCTCGGTTATGCTATAGAGTGTTGGGAAGCAAGGGCTGCTGGGAAAGTGTTTGTTGTGTTGCACCATGACCCAGAGTGTGAGTGTTTCTATTCTTAATGACTCCTGTCGCTAAGACAGTGAGTCAGTGAATAGCTCCACCCAGTGGTGAGTGATGTGAGACTCAGTTGTGAAAAGAATAATATTTGTAAATGTTACTTGTAATTTCTATGCTATCATTGAACTGGTCACAGTATCGTAGTAGAATTTCAACAGATGTCGGCAACGACAGTTACTGCACATTAAATGTCTTGATCCCGGGGTTACATGAAACTTATAGGAACATTTCCAGTATAAATGCATTAAAATGATGTTTCACCTGACACATGTCTGGAATTTCGGAGGGATAACGGGCCTCCCTTCTGTACATCAGTAAAAAGAGGGGGAATATTTGGTTGTGATCTGTTTTTTAGTGCGGAGTCCAAATACTGTTGGTTTTATGTAGCGATCCCAGTCGCTTGGGTGGTTCTGCACCATTTTTTTCAAAGCCCTGAAATCAAAGGAAGAGTCTCTCATTCTCTGTGTTTACATTTGATAGACCCATGGAGAAAGTAGGAAGTGCATTTTTACCCTTGAATGGTTCCATTAAGTTTTTCAACCAGGCCATTTGTCTGTGGGTGGTACGGCGCACAAAGACTTCTTTCTATGCAAAGTTTTTCACAAAGGTCCCGGTTGATCTAGAACATATGACGGATAAAGTTATGAAAATAAATAATACATATATATATATGGTATAGTTTTTAAAAATAGTATTGTTTTTAGTACCACCCCTAGACTTACTTTGTTGACAAATTCTTTGCCTCGGTCAGTCAGGATACGTTTTGGTGCACCGTACTTATAAAAGAAGTCCATTATGCACTCTGTGACTTCCTCTGCCTTTTTACTCTTCAGGGGATAGACCTCCAGCCATTTAGTGAAGTAGTCCACCATCACACAGATGTACGTGTAACTGTTGTTGGTACACTTAAGTGTGCCTACCAGGTCCATCCCAACCAGTTCGAAAGGCTCTGACACCTGAAATGCAAACAAATGCAGAAATTCAAATTTATAAAATTCACTGTGACTCAATTGTTGAACATAATGTGTCTTACATTAGTGTAATCACTCACCTGTATTGGTTTGTACTGGGCCTTCTCTTTTAAACAGGCCCTCTTTTTCTGACATGCATCACACTGGGAAATCTAATAAGCAAAGAGAAAATCTGAGCACAATGAAGAGGCACACTTTGGATTATTATAAATTAAACTCAAAAAGGAGAAATCTACGTACCCATTTTGTGATATCTGCCTTCATACCTGGCCAGTAGTACCTCTGGAGGATAGCATGAAGAGTCTTGTCCACCCCACAGTGGGCCCCAATAGCGCTGGCGTAAAATTCCAGGAAGATTGCGTTTGCATCAAGTGGGGTATGTACAACCTTTGCGAGGTGATGCTGCTGCTCATCACGCTGTCTGTGGCATAGGTAGTACAGATCCCCATCTAAGGGTCACATTTTATTTAAACAGTTAAATAAATAAGATTTTCAGATCAACAGTGTTATACAGTGCTATTTTGCTGGTTGTCTTACCTTTCAGATGGTAGCTTTCCACCCTTCTTTTCAGAATATATCTTTGATTTTTGGAAAATCCTGGAGGATATATACTGTTCATTTTAAAGTCAATTATTTCTCTGACTTTAAGAGGATCCATGTTTTCTGTCTCTATCGATTTTTTTGAGGGTTTGCTATAAGATAATCTCTACTGAGCAAAAGAACAATCAACTGCTCCATCCTGCTTTTATGGATGGTAAATGGTAAATGGACTTGTACTTATATAGCGCTTTTCTAGTCTGTCTGACTACTCAAAGCGCTTTAACACACCTCGTTGCATTCACCCATTTATACCCATTCACTCACTGATGGTAGAGGCTGCTAATGTAAGGGACCATCAGTATTAGCTAATGTCATTCGTACACATTCACACACCTCTGAACAACAGAGGGAGCAATTTGGGGTTCAGTGTCTTGCTCAAGGACACTTCGGCATGTGACTGCCGGAGCTGGGATCGAACCGCCAACCTTTCGATTGATAGATGACCGACTCTACCCACTGAGCCACAGCCTAGCTACATCCTTGGGTCAGATGTTGGTGATTACTTAATTAAAAAACAAAAAATGAGTGGTTATTTGATTTTCATTTTAAAATTCAAGAATTAAAATTGAAATTCAAGCTATTTTTATTTATCAGGGTCAAGAAGGGATAAACAAAACTTAAAAAAAATGGTCGATTTTCCTTTTCTGTTTCTAAAAACAAAAATTAAAATCGTTGGAAGACAGACACAATTCAATTCAACTCAATTTGCTTTATTGGCATGTACAAAGACATGTTGTTTCCAAAGCACACACGATTTATACACATACATTACATTCATTACATATTATATTCATTACATATATATTCATATTATATATATTACATATTTTATACGCGTTAAAACAATGGTGTCACCCATACAGCATATCTCAATGTCAATGCTCATAAAACCTTCACCCAAAATCAGATATTATGGGATGGTGCGTTCCTCAGACTGTGACAGACAGACACATATTTAGCAGCCAGAGGAGCTGCTGACGTTTTTTGTAACACATTTTTGTAAAGTTTCTTTCAGGCCTATATGACAATCTAATTTAAATGAAATGTCCTCACGAAGGCACAGGATAACCAGTTGTTTTAGGTGAGCACAAACCAAAATGTTACCTGACGCTTATGTGTGTAATGAATGCATGACAGGAGACCCTTCATTCACTGGAGTCTGCGGCGTAGTGGTTATGCTGTGGCCGCAGTGCCTTTTTGGCATGTGAATTTTATTCGCGTGAGATGGAGTCCGTCATTAAGTTCCTCTTTACACATACTTATGTACGTGACTGTGATGTAGCCTACTGATTCCTTTAGTTAAATTATTCTCGCCGCAATATTGACTATGAGTGAGACAATTGTACGACTTGTGAATACCACCTGCATCGTGTTCCCACGGCTCCACGTAAACCGTTAAAAAGTGTGATTTTAACCGAGTTCTGTGGGTTAGATTGTCACCGTTGGAAAGTACTTACCTGTCACAAAGTAAAGTGTGTTAGTGGGCTGCAGTGAAGTGGTTAATGAGGCCGTAGTTTATAGAAAACTTTCACTAAACATGGTCCAGTACTTCCTGATATGAGCTCAAGGAAACCAGTTGTTTCAGACGAACACAAACCAAAATGTTCCCTGGCTGTAACCTGGATGATGACGTGTTGACTAATAGCTGTCCAAATTCATTCATTTCTGTGAGCTCTACCCACAACACAATAGTCCGTTTTCACCGTCCATTTCTTGCCAATCAAATCATCCCCCCTCTCAGTTTCTCTCCATTTCTTTCCAGTCAAATCGAAGCTTCGGTCCCGGCTTCCATTTCTTACCAATCAGATTCCACCCCCTCTTCCATTTCTTACCAATGAAAAAATCTGTCCGCCTCAACACCCGCCTCCTGCCGCCTCGACCAATCAGAAGGCTGTTGCTATGCGAGTGCCGACAGAAACGAAAGTTGACTGAAAGTTCCGTCAAAGCTAACACACCGGCACATTTCATGGTAAGTCATTAAAAGCTTTTTCCTATTTGTAGTGATGTTTTAGTTTATTACTCGGACACGGTGAGTTTCCAGGTTTTTCATTTGTTCACGTTGTTTTCGTCTGGATCTCATGTCCGTATGACTTTAGCTAAGTTTAGCCGGTATAACAGTGTATGATGCTGATCGATGCTGACACACACTATTTGTGATATCGGAGAATAAACTACAACCCGAACACTTTTACACTACGTATCTGTTTGGATCAACTTTAGGCATTAGTCACGGTTTATATATTTAACGTCGTATTTCTGACTTCTAGGCTGTGTGGCACGCTGAAAACTCCCGCAAATCTCCTTTATTATCCTTGTCAAGTCAGATAGAACATAATGAACAGATGTAAAGCTTAATCAATGATCGACCAGGGAGTAGTCTGACGTTTTGACCAACTTACAGTCAATGACTCGACGTCATATTTCTGCTATACTGTAATCAACCTCGTACAGTGTTGTCAGATCAGCTCTAATAAATACAGCAATGGACAAACTATTGCAGAGTAATCTATGATGTTGTGTCTGGATCTCTATCTCTCTATCTGTCACAGTCATTATAATACATCACCATGAATGCGACAGATAACAGCTGAAACTCCCCGCCTGTTATTGATGTGTATATGTATATATTTGCCCTCTATCTTATTGCCTTTATCATTATGTTTACACATAACATGAATGAAACAGCTGTTTATGTCATGTATACAGTAGTAACTAAGTACACTTAGTAGCTAGTTATTAAAAAGTGGATTTTTTAACATTATGTGATAATAGTAGTGTCTGATAGATTTTCAGTCAATTTATAATGTCATTCAAAAGCATTTGAACATTTATATAACACTGTGGAATTCTGTGTACAGTTATTATAAATGACAGACACCAAAGCTTCAAACTGCTTTTCACAAAAGAAGTGGCACAAACTCTATCACATGGTATTACTTACATCATAGGTCAATATCATGAAATCATTAAATCTACAGTATGTTTTCCATTAAATTGAAATGTGTTTTGTTACAGATTGAAAATTGTCCACTCCAGAATCGGGTTCAGATGTCTTTGTTTGGTCTGCTTGTGTGTGTTTCACACTTAAAAGGTAAACTGCAATGGTATATTGAACTGATACAATTTAAAATCAGAATCAGAATCAGAATCAGAATCAGCTTTATTCGCCAAGTATGCTTGAACACACAAGGAATTTGACTTTAGTAAAAATAGCACATTTAGTAAAGGAGTAAAACATTTACAAATTGAAGAACCTACACACACAAACATCATGTATGTGACTTTTTTTCTTATTTTTATCAGACACCTCAGGAACAGACAACTTGATCTCCCTCTTCATCTGCAGGCTCTCCTGCAGTTTCTTCCAATGTCGCTTTACCCTCTGAGGACGCTGCAAAGTGACCTAAACTGCCATGCAGCCTGCAGTCACCTCAGCCTCTGCCGCCACGCAGCCTGCAGTCACCTCAGCCTCTGCCGCCACACAGCCTGCAGTCACCTCAGCCTCTGCTGCCACTTCAACCTATGCCGCCATGCAGCCTGCAGTCACCTCAGCCTATGCCGCCACGCAGCCTGCAGTCACCTCAGCCTATGCTGCCACGCAGCCTGCAGTCACCTCAGCCTCTGCTGCCACTTCAACCTATGCCGCCATGCAGCCTGCAGTCACCTCAGCCTCTGCTGCCACTTCAACCTATGCCGCCACGCAGACTGCAGTCACCTCAGCCTCTGCCGCCACTTCAACCTATGCCACCACGCAGCATGCAGTCACCTCAGCCTCTGCCGCCACTTCAACCTATGCCACCACACAGCCTGCAGTCACCTCAGCCTCTGCCGCCACTTCAACCTATGCCGCCAAGCAGCCTGCAGTCACCTCAGCCTCAGCCTCTGCCGCCACACAGCCTGCAGTCACCTCAGCATCTGCCGCCACTTCAGCCTCTGCCGCCACACAGCCTGCAGTCACCTCAGCCTCAGCCTCAGCCGCCACACAGCCTGCAGTCACCTCAGCCTCAGCCTCTGCCGCCACACAGCCTGCAGTCACCTCAGCCTCTGCTGCCACTTCAACCTATGCCGCCAAGCAGCCTGCAGTCACCTCAGCCTCAGCCGCCACTTTAACCTATGCCGCCAAGCAGCCTGCAGTAACCTCAGCCTCTCCCGTGACCTCAGCCTCTGCCACCACCCAGCCTGGTACTACTCCAGAGGAAGGACAGTTTGTAAGCGGGCTTTAACATTTAGCTGAAAATAAGACCCCACAAAGGCAATGATTCAAAAATAAATGTCTTAATAAAACAAGTGTTTGACTGCTGTTGTCTTTTTTTAGGCTGTGGATGACCATGACATGCCAGGCATGGATCGTTTGGACCTACTATCAGAGTTGGTGGTCAGCATGAGGAACTCTAGAGGTCAGCACAATCATAGGTCTCTGCCAGATCCTGCTGCCTTATGACCAACAACAGGTGACATGTGCTACCAGGCATCAGGACAGGCTACTCCTGGTGTGGAGAGTCTGAAGCGATGCGTCCTGGGATCTACTGCCTCCCCTGCACCATAAATAAGGTTTTACTTGAGAAGTGTAAATATCAAAACGTAAATATTTCTTGATGTTCATCTGTACATAGTGTGTGATCAGCACTGAGACAACAGACTTTGTAGAAGTAGGATATTAATCCCAAGTATGTTTACATTAGTGTTTAATCTCCTGAATATAAAAATAATTTTGTTTTTGTGAAGTTATAGTGAGCCTTTTATATCTACAAAGGAGTGGGTCCTCTTCCACAGAGGCCACCATGTTTCTTCAGTAGCTCAGAACATAAAAACAAGCAACACAAGTGTTTTTGTATTTTGTGAGTGGCCAAAAGAAGCCAAAAATGCACCAGTTGAAACAATGTTTTTTTATCTATTTATTTCTTAATAATATATTTTATTCAAAGTTTGTATTTACTGTTATCTAAAGTTTTTCATTTTCTACAAAGTGTTAGCGTTTGTTGTTTTGTTTGTTGATTCTTGTTTTTACATTAAAGAATAAACAGTTATATACTGATTTAAATCCATAACGTGCAGTCGGTCAGTTCTTTGAGTTCTTTGAGCATGATCTGTGGTTATAATAACGAATTGATCGTAATAGGAAAAAATGTATAAGGCCATAAAATCCTCTACATACCAACTGTCGGATAAACGGCTACCAACTGTCGGATAAACGGCTACCAACTGTCGGATAAATGGTTACCAACTGTCGGATAAATGGTTACTAACTGTCGGATAAATGGTTACTAACTGTCGGATAAATGGTTACTAACTGTCGGATAAATGGTTACTAACTGTCGGATAAATGGTTACTAACTGTCGGATAAACGGTTACTAACTGTCGGATAAACGGCTACCAACTGTCGGAGAAACACTCACTGGAAGTTCGTCAGTTAACCGGAGTGTGTGCATGACCGTGTGTGCGTGAGCGGCGCCTTGGAAAACTTACCGTTAGATGAGTGGAACTGTTGTCATCAAGTAGCAAGAACCCTTAGGGAGTGTTAGTGTAACTGAATCCACCTGCAGCGTGAGGCTGTTTTCGAAACCGCCTACTAACAGTCCATGCTGATTTGGCCAAAATTCAGTATGTAGTATGTGAACAAGTGAAAAAATCTGCCGCATGCCAAAACTCCCCGGACGTTGTACTGCTTCAGGAACATGTCCCAGTCTGCATCGGACCAGTCTCCCTCACGTACTGTTTCCCACAATGCACAGCGCTCGTTCCGCTTTTTTCTTTATTTTTTTTTGAAGGGGAGAAATTCCGTTTTTAGGCACTGTGAAACTATTAAATCCCATACAAATCACTTCTTAACTAATTAAATAATTAGGGAACGCTTAAGAAGCAGTTTATCTATCAGCTTGGCCGTTGTTTACTTCCGCTTTCCGAAACCGGAAATCCGATGACGTCTGGTCCAGCAACCTGCATAACAGATCCAACAGAACAGTCATACTACATACTACCTTCAAACCGCTTCAAACACACTATGTAGTACGCGCAATGTCAATAAATGTCACCAAGTACTACAAATAACACATGGTCTTGAAAACCTTTTAAAAACATAAATCAATAAATCAATAAATATACTTCATAAAATGATTAAATCCCTGTGAAATTGTGTATTTTTTATTTTTTACTATATACATTTTATTGGTTTATCTAAAACACAGGAATCAAAGATACAAGTTATTAAACTAATGAATATCTTTTGGCTTTTTCATTTATTTTTTTTCCTTCATAATAATAGTAACAATAACAATAACAAGTGTACAACATCCAAAAATTATTTAGTTTACAGTTTATTTAAAGAAGAAGAATAATGACTATTTTTTATTTGAGTTTTTTAAAGTATTATTATTATTATTATTATTATTATTATTATTAGCAGTAGTAGTAGTAGCAGTAGTAGTAGTAGTAGTAGTAGTGGTAGTGGGGATGGTAGCAGCAGCAGCAGTAGAAGTAGTTGCATTGTTTTATTTTAGTGTACACCGTCTTAACCCTTTCCTCTGGTGTGTGTGTGTGTGTGTGTGTGTGTGTGTGTGTGTGTGTGTGGTGTGTGTGTGTGTTTGTGTGTGTGTGTGTTTGTATTTTAGAATGGATTTTGCATCGGTTTTTGGCAGGAGTGACTCAAAATTACCGCCTGTTCATGTGATGGTCCTGGAAGTTCAACCAGAAGAAAGGTGCACCCAGTGGAGGTTCTCTGAGTCGGGGGAGGTCACTCGGAATGCAATCAAGAGCAATCGTACCCTCATCGTCTGCGACGGAAAAACTGTAAAAAAAAATAACTTTATTTGAAACAATAACCACAAAGGTGGAGGTTAATGTGGGGTACATCATGAGGGGATACACCCTAAAGGGTGAGAACCTGTTCGTCAATCGAGAAACACAATTTTTTAAGGCAGCCAGTTTTAGTGTTTCCAAGAGCCTTAAAGAAGAGGCCACAAATGTACTGCTGCCGAAAAGCACAGAAACAGAGGTATCCCTGGTTAGGGGTTGCCAGGGATTCCTCACGGTGACTGGCAAGCTGACCGAGGTTAGTAAATTAGTCTGTTGACACATTGTTCATACTCCTGTTAAATGATACATTTTTACTAAACCATCCGATTTCTACATTTCAGATCTCCATAATCAAGAGGGTGATAGTGAATCAGCAGCCGGTCCCTTTGAAAGTGGTGACCCTGGAACATGTAAGTTCTACAGAGTAACATGAGTCAAGTGAGCTGTGTCTTTGTCTGACTGTCACCCAAGACTTACTGGTAGAATAACCGACTGACAAACGGATACATGTTGTGGTTTTTCCTAATGCAAAATAAAAAATATTTTTTATATTGGAACAACCATTGGATCTGCAAGACTTTATTCATCTTAGAATAGAGCCAAGGTGACTGTGCCTCATGAACTGACACTTACAAACCTGAATCACTTCTTATATTCTCAAAGTTTGACACAAGTTCATCTATCACTTCTGAACAATCTTGTGAGTGAACATGCCGTCTGGTTTGTAGCCATCCTTTGGACTGGTTAACTCCTCCGATACACAAAGTGTTTGTATCATTAAAGAATTCACATTTATACTCTTGCTTTACAAGCTTTATTACTTTGGGATCAGCCTCAGAGAAAACACTGCTGTTGGAGCACATTGCTCAATAAATCCCTTTCCTACTTGAGTGAATTACTGAGACTTTACTTGACTAACTTACTGACATCCTCTCTGACTGGATGACATCTTATTATAAAATCTGACTGAAAACTTAAGATCTTAAACTAACAGTTTTGTCCTATGTTTACTAGAATTCCGCACACGTCACAGTTAATCTGTGGCGTGATGCCGCCCTTTGTGAGGTGATGGTTGGTGCAGAGGTCTACCTGACGCACCTCAAAGGGAGTGACTCTGCATTTGGCTACCAGCTGCAGTCTTCACTGTATACCACAGTCAAGGTGATTATTAATAATATATTTTTTAATATGTAACAGCTAAAACGGCTCTCTGTTTAAAAAAAAAACCCAATTTATCCCAGCAAACTGAGCCAAAACTAATTTTAACTTTTTATTTTCAGTTTCTATTGATGCTTTTGGTGTTTTTTCCTGAAAGACAGAGAGAGAAAAAGACAGAGAGAGTGATTGAAAGATACAGACAGACTGACATTCAGAGAGGGAGAATAAGAGACAAAGTCAGACTGATAGAAAGGCAAAGGGACGAAGCTGAGTGTTTCATAGCGTGGGCTTAAGAAGTATAGTGTGTACAGTAACAGCACCCTTTTCCAGAAGGAGCAGAGTAGTAAAATAAGAAAAGAAAGAAAGAAAGAAAGAAACATAGAGAGAGAGAGAGAGAGAGAGCAAAGAGGAGTAGTGACAGCAGCATCAGTAGTGCCAGTAGTCTGAGTGGTTATTTTTTCTTTCCTGCAGGAAACATCAAACCAGAAGATTGTTGAGGTCCTGGGGGCTTATGAGGACAGTGCAAGGCCAATGACTTACGTCCTACTGATCATGGGTGGGGATACATTCAGTATTCCAGCGCAGCTATGGATCCCTCTGGAGCCCAGAGTGGAGGAGCCACCGTTCTGGCTGAAAATACATTACACGGGGGGAAAAATCACAGAGGTGGAGGAGGTGAAAGAAAGAGAAAAGGAGGCTATGGGGGAGGAATAAAAGATCACAATAATTAATTTAGTTTTTCAATTAATTTATGGTCAATGTTTCTTCAAATTATATTTTCTTTTTAATAGGTTTTAATTATTTTTTATTTTTATTCGTTTTTCAGTTAATTTATATTCTATGTTTAATCAAATTATAGTTTATTTTTAATGTTTTAATTCATTTTAATTTTTATTAGTTTTTCAATTAATTTATATTCTATGTTTAATCAAATTATAGTTTTTGAATCAAGTTGTAAATCAAAATGTTTAATAAAGTTTATGTTTTGAAATGTATCGTGTTGTGTTGTATAGTGTTGAAGAATAATTCTATTTTGAAAAACTTCACTTTAAATATTGATTCTCACTTGTAATTGTTTTATCACAAGGAGGCAGCCTGAAGCAGATCAGTTCAATCAAGATATCCTTCTTTGATTCTCTTGTTCCAGCAGCTTACAACACGGGACAGGGGAATACGATGATGTACTTACAGAGTTCAAATAGAATAATATTTGAGGTAAAATAATTCACAGTAAGTATGTGCACTATGTATTCTTCTTTCTTAGGTCAATCTAAGTGAAATGGACTGTGTTTATAGTCTTCTGTTAACTCCATGCTCTTTTACATTACATGTTACATTCACATACTGATGATAGAGGTTGCTATGTTAAGTGCCATCAGTGTTAACTAATCCCATTCACACACCGGCATGTGGACAGCTGGACCCATGATCGAATCCCGACCATCCAACTGAGAGGCAGCCTACTCTACCACAACCGCCTCGGGGACTTCACAGAGAAAACTGCACCAGATTAAAAACACACACAGTATGAAAGCACAGTGGGATTCAAATATGAAATGGTAACAATTAGATGTGGGTAGGAATTATAAATAATGGCCAGAAAGGACATTTTTTAGACTTGTATTATTATGTTGAAATGCTGATTGAGCAGGTCACCGACTGTCAGAGCAAGTCTCTCTGCTCGGCCATCTGCTGTACTTTTAAATACTTCTGGAGGGCAGCAAAAGTTACACTTTTTTTTATCTCCCTGGCCTGACTACATTTCTGTCTGAAAAGACATGAAAAACATGTCACTGTGTTTATCAGAGTCTATGGATGCTCACAGTCTGATCCTTTTTCTGATAACTATTACAGTTAGTGCACAGCGTCTTCAGTTTCAGACAGCCTTATCCTCATCAATCCCAT